>NC_060153.1:6016742-6095453 GCF_021292245.1 Micropterus dolomieu | reverse complement strand
CATTCTCCTCTGACCTCTAGCATCAACAAGGCATTTTCGCCCACAGGACTGCCGCATACTGGATGTTTTTCCCTTTTCACACCATTCTTTGTAAACCCTAGAAATGGTTGTGCGTGAAAATCCCAGTAACTGAGCAGATTGTGAAATACTCAGACCGGCCCGTCTGGCACCAACAACCATGCCACACTCAAAATTGCTTAAATCACCTTTCTTTCCCATTCTGACATTCAGTTTGGAGTTCAGGAGATTGTCTTGACCAGGACCACACCCCTAAATGCATTGAAGCAACTGCCATGTGATTGGTTGATTAGATAATTGCATTAATGAGAAATTGAACAGGTGTTCCTAATAATCCTTTAGGTGAGTGTATATGTTTTATATTAACAATGGACGACAGACACGCGATTCTGGAGAAATCCAATAACAATCCAATGACAAATACCATGATGCAGAGCGAACAACGACACAGCAAGTAATGTAACTGACGTTAGCTAAGTTGTGGACTAGCAACAGCTGCTGCTGCAAAGCTAACATGCAGAGTGGACGAGATGGTTTCCTAGAGCCAGCACACCAGCTCCAGACAACTCCTGCTACTATAGCTAACATCACAAACACTGAATATCTTGGCAAACGGAACAGTAAGCTGACTGTTTGTGGGCAAGTAATTAACATTACCGTACACATGCAAATCATGGCTAGAAAAGTGTTGTGTGGCTCTGTCCAGTTTGTTTCCTGTTTACAAAGCCATAGCTGTGTACAAACAAGATTTTTTTTTCATCACACACACGCTGTGTGAGGAGATATTGTATTTTGCATTAGAATCGTATAGCCCCCTTTAAGTGACTAGCTGGTGACCATAGTGGAGCATTTAGCAGGAGTTGGTGGAGACCAAAACAGAGCTTAAAAAGTGAATATTGGACTTCATCAAGTGGCCAGAAACACAACTCCAAATTAATAATAATGTGGTTCCATGTCTGCTGAATGTGTAACTTGGCAACTATTTGCCATATTAACTTAAAAGGTGGTACTATATCAGTGTTAAGTTTGTTTTTGCTGAACCAAAGTTGCCAAAACATCAGCTATGCAGGTTTAATTAGAATTGCTGCTCCGTAAAGTTTTCGAGCTTCTGCATCTGCACTGTAGTTTACAGCACTTTGTGTAGCACTGAGTTTGACAATGAATTCTGCTTCATTGCTTCACCTGCAAAACTAGACTGCTTGACTGCACAAAACAGGGAGCAGGCCACAGACGACCCACGGCAGACACCACTAATGTCAGCAGAGTAGAGATTTCTGGCACAACGTCACCTAGTTCCAAGGTGTATGGAGAAGGGAAAAGTCTGAAGTGATCAAAACTACAGCAAGCTTTGACCTCTCCAGAGTTTTTCCAACTTTGTTGTTTTTCTGCAGTGGGAGTCAGTGGAACAAGTGAAACACTATCTATATGGAAAAGTGACTTGAGTTATCTGTCTCTGAGGTATCTGCCGTCCTCTTAATACAAGTGAGGTAAACGCAGTTTCATTTGTGGTGCTCAAAGCATTGAAAAATGACATTTGGAAAACTCAACAGTGATCCCAGAAACAGTGCCATATTCATTCTGGATAATTCAGGGACCTATGTTTCAAATGTCTTCACAGAAACTACTAACTTCTAACAAAGAAATAGTCCCTATAAAACATCTGGACAACAAGGTCAACACCCACTCATATATCTCACTCAGCGATCTCTCACTCTCTCTGTCCCTCTGCCTTTACTTTTCCAGACCTTCAATGAGTTTGAGATCGAGCAGCATCAGGAGTGCGCATATGACCATCTGGAGGCCTTTGACGGGGACAGTGACACGGCAGCCATCTTGGGTCGATTGTGTGGCAGTAAGATCCCGGAGCAGCTGGTCTCAACCGGCAACAAGATGTACCTCCGCTTCATTTCTGACGCCTCAGTACAAAGGAAGGGCTTCCAAGCTACACACTCCACAGGTGTGTGTCTGTGTGGAAGTACATTTAAGTGTGTAAATGTTAGCAATAATATCTCACTTTATGTGTGTATGTGCAACACTAAGTGTGAGTTTTTGTGTCTGCAAAGAGCATCACTCACAGTCACCAGCTTGGATCTTAAGTTTGAATAGTTTTTTAAGGCAGATATTTCCCTCTAGTGGTTCACAACAGCACATACATGATATATATCATTCATGAAATCTGACTTATAGTTTGTTCACTATAAAAACAACAACTACTAAATCTATCAAACGCCTAATTTTTCAGATTAAAAAATTCTCTCTTCTCTTTCCTAATCCTGCGTCTCTGCAGAGTGTGGAGGTCGTCTGAAAGCAGAAGCCCGTCAGAAGAACCTCTACTCCCACTCTCAGTTTGGAGACAATAATTACCCGGGTCACACTGACTGCGAGTGGCTGCTGACGGCCGAACAGGGCTACGGCATCGAGCTGAGCTTCATTACTTTCGAGGTAGAGGAGGAGGCTGACTGTGGTTATGACTACATCGAGCTGTACAACGGGTACGACGCCAACTCACATCGACTCGGTCGCTTCTGCGGTTCAGGGGTAAGGTTTCGTTGTCATCAAATCCCATGAAAAGACAAAAACCAACAGTGAAATTATTTCACTAATAAGTATTATTTGTGTAACCAACACGGAAATATCTTATACTTATAGACCAATAGAGCTCCGCTGTTGTTCCAAAAACTATTACACATCACTGAGCCACACGTTTGCACATATTCCTTCATTACAATGATCATTGGCACTGTCGCGTTGATCCCACATACACCATCCTGCTGCTGCAAATACTCACTAGAACACCAAATGTGTATTAATCTGCAGATGAATTTAGTTCCCAACAAATGCACTATTTAGTCCTGTTTTATAAAAACTACAGTACCCAGCTGTTTTAGGAAATTACTTATATGAATGAATGCTGTACACTTTTAGGTTTTATATTTTTCCTACCATCCCAGGCAGCCATTAATTTCAATTTGGTATGAACATGTTATTAACAGAACTTGCTTTGCCTGGGTTGTGTAACCCATCACAGTTCACAAATACAGAAATTACCTCGTTTAATCATAACTTTCTTGTTTTGTTAAAGCACAGTTCCTCTACTTCTGCTTCTGTCCATATTAAGCACCGATGCCTTAAGAGGCTTTGCAGAATTTTTTAAAGGGTTTTATAGAAAAACATATTTATATTTTTCAAACTGAAAATCTTTACTGGTATCTGTGCTGAAATTTAGTTTTATGAAAGTATTTTGTTGACACCAGTATCAAAAAACTTCTAAAGTGTTAATGCAGTTTAAGTTTCGATAAATAAGAAAAGTCTACCTTGCATTACTTGGTAACAATAAAACTTTAACAAAATGTTTAATGAAATGATTACTAGTGATGGAGGAAGTATTCAGATCTTTTACTTAAGTAAAAGTAGCAGTACCGAACTGTAAAAACTACTCCAATACAAGTAAAAGTATTGCACTGAAAATGTTACTTAAGTAAAAAAACACACAAGCATTATTAGTATTAAAAATAAAAGCACTCAATGCCGAAAAAAGGGCCCCTGTGAGTGATACTCAATAAAGTACAAGTACTTCAAATATATACTTATGTACAGTACTTGAATAAATGTACATAGTTACTATCCACCAGTGAGTATGACGCAGCTCAAGCCAGATTCAAGTTTCAGTTACAGAATGAATGAAAACTTATAAAAAATACACACTATGATGTAAAGAATATTTGAGTTGTAGTTAATGGACTAAATTATGCAAAAAACTAAATGTCTGAGATACTGCTTCACGTGTGTCTCTATCTTCCCCTCCTTAGCCCAGGGAGGGGATTTACTCACCCGGAGGCGCAATGCTGATCCGTTTCCATAGCGACGATACAATCAGCAAGAAGGGCTTCCACATCCGCTACACGAGCACCAAGTTCCAGGAGAGCCTTCACACCAGGAAATGACCTCACACACGCCTGTGACCTCTGACCTCTGTGCAGCCCCTGCCACTGTTACCCTGACCTTTGAAAAGTACAGCCTGTCCCTTCTTCTCGGACCCACTGCCACGTGAGGAAGATGATACTTAGGTGAACACTTGTCTCCCTGTGTGGCTCCACATGGGTCATCGCACTTTGAGATGAGACGGGAAAAACAACGAGATATCAGTTCAAAGTTTGTGGCGAAATACGCTGACTATCAAGTGAGCCGTTTTTGTGAAGGAGATGGTTTTCATTACTGGACACCAAGACACCCTCACTGTGGACAGAGGGATGTTGAAGATCAAAAATCAGTTTACTGTGATACTCACAAATGCAAACAAACACACACACACAAACACACTAGATTCATATTCATAATTCTAATTCTATGGATGCTTCAGGAATAAGGAACTTGTACCTAAAAGAAAAAAGCATTCAACAAGGGAGTTTTGAGTCTTTTCTGACTTCTTGATCCTTGAACTGTGCGACTTACTGTGATCAGACGGCTGCTTATACCCACAGTAACTGAGAGGAAACTCTAAATAGACATTTCTATTGCCTTTGATGCCTGGGAACTGGTCTCTTCAACCCAGCTCAGAACGGCTGCAGATGCTTTTATTTCACGTCTTATTGTAAAACCCATTGTGTTTACTGTATGTGTGTCTGTGTGTACAGAGAACAGATAAAAAAAACAAGGCTGAAGTCCGTCATTTGCCCTTTTTGCTTAAAGCTTATGCAGACAACCATTGTGGAATGGAGGGAAAAAATGAAAATGGTGAATTTCCAAATGATCTGTGATGTTATTGTTAAGCCTTGCATTATGTTGTGTGTGCTGTTTTTGAGTTTGCACCATCTTGTAACAAATACCAACTCACTCTCCCAAAAAATCATGAGATTTTTTTTTTTCAGTGGATACCAGAAGGGAATATTTTCACAGCTGTCTCTCGGAGTGAAACGATTCTGATTGAATGAGAGATTCCCATGGTGCTAAAAATAAAAATACACTGAATGACAGATGACTGTGGATGGAAGTAAAGGTTGTCAATAGGAGACACAGTCAGCGTGCAAACAGCACTCTGCATCAACAGCACTAGTCCTGTGGAACTACAATATTGCCTTAGAACCAAAATGTATGCTATCGGAGGTCGCTCCTATGCTCTTGCACAGGTGTCTTGTGTTAGCGGAGTGTTTTCAAGGTTTTCTGGCAACGGATTTCATTTGTTTGGAGATGTTGAATGGTTTTATTGTTAAAAAAAATCTAAACATGGGAAATGTAAATGTGTGTGAGATAGAGTCAATTGTGCATGTGTGTTTGTGTGTCATTTTTGTAGCTGCTCTCAGAGATACATACACACATTCGTACACATCCACAAATACACACCTCATTTGTGTGCATTCTCCCAAACATATCTGAACACACACTTCCCCTCTGTATATTTGGAACGTGGAGAGCAAAGTGCTGTAAAGTTGAAGGAATATCAAGGTGCACACAGGTTGCATCATTTCTGTGTTAAATGCAAACGTGTACGTGTGTGTTATAGAAGATTTATAGAGAAATAATGTGTGTGTGTGTGTGTGTGTGTGTGTGTGTGTGTGTGTGTGTGTGTGTGTCTGTAAAGTGTATGTTTTTAAGTTGAATCATTGTTTGCTGTACGTGCCAAGCTCCAGGTGACCCTGATCCACTGTAGTCTTTGTTTTATCATTCCACCTGTGTGTGTGTAGTTCAGAGACACTGACATGACATCCTCTGCATTAGTCATTAAAATACACACAGGTAAAAACTACACGCATCTGTGTTTTATGGATTATTGTGATTTTTTGTGAATTAATTCATGTTTGAGCTGTTTAGACAAGACAACAAGTACTGTGCCGAGTGCCAAATATTGATCCATAAATCAAATCCTGGCATATAATTATATTCAAGTGTTTTCTTTTGCATGATACTTATATTATGAAAGCACATTTGGTGGTATATAATGGCTCACATTATTTGCAAACAAAATTTGCTGTAATTTATTCCATAGTTACCAATGTCACAAGCCATGGCAAAGGTGTAGTAATAGAAGCCACTGCAAAAAAATCTTAAAGCCTGTTTGAGTGTATTTGTTAGACTAATTGTTTCTCTCACTATAAAGCATCTTTATCTATTATTCTACTTCTACACCCATGTTATGTGTTCTTCTATGGAGTCTGGCGTGTGCGACTAGTAAGTGTTAAATTATAATCAATTTATAAATTAAAAATCCATTTGCTTTCTTTCCGAGAGTTAGATGAGAAAATTAATATCAGTCTAATGTCATTTCATATGAAGCTGCTGCCGGCAGCTGGATAGCTTAGCTTAGCATAAAGACTGTAAACAGGGAAACGGTTAGCCTGGCTTCAACCAACAGTAAGATCCGCCTACTAACACCTCTAAAGTGAAGTGAAAAGTAAAGTTTTTACTTACTTAAAGAAACATAGTGTTGATTGGTGAGTTTTAGGGTTGCTGGTAGATTATTTAGTGACTTTGAAGTTTTAGTTTCTGCTATTCCATTTGTCTTCCTATCATACTCCATCTCACAATTCAGCGTTCAGCTTAACATTATTCTGCAACTGTAATTTGAAGACATGTAAGCAAATGCCAGCTGAAAATTAAATGTCTAACACAAAGAGCAAGAACAGGAGCTCTGATTGCTCCACCGAAGACATCTGACCCCAAGCACAACTCCTGCCACATGCCAAAGCACATTTAATTCATACATTTGTAATAGCTTTTTTTAAATGTATCATATTTATATAGGGTTTGAATAGGGATAGAGATAGCGTTAAAGATTATAATTAAACACTGAAAATGTTTAGAATGACAATGGTGGCACCTTCCAGTCTCCATATAAAATTCCATACTGTAGGCATTATGATACACCAAGTGAGGTACTAGAGTGAGTCAAGAATTATAATTATGAGTGAAATAAGAGAAACATTTCAATATGCATCAAGGCTTTAATCATTTTACGCTAGTAAAAACAGTAATCTTGCTTTACAGACATTTTACTTTTGACCCATTTTTTAACGCCACAGCTTGGTGGTATCTTGAGGATAAGCCACTTACCTTTATAAGATCAGTTGATGAGCTTCAGCTGTCACACGTTTGGTGAAACAAACCTCCAGCTGTTTGCTGCCACTGTTATACAACCAGTTAATCACCAGAGGGCGCTCAGTAATAAGCTTTTCTTAAAGGTCAGTGCTCTGAAATGAATCTTTAACCATTTCCCAAAAGTCATTTTTTTAAAGTGCTTTTACTTAAAATAAATGGTTGTAGGGTTTTCATGTTAGCTTGAGCTTCTCTGAGATGAATACAGAACATTGATTGAACATGTGTAAAACTCATGAATGCCTATTTTACGGTGAAACAATACCTTTAATTTGAACGTTTATTAAAAGAGAAAGGCTCTGTGGTGATTGTGTTGTAGATGTTGGATTAACACCATCTATTGTAGGACTGGGTCAGGTGCACTTGGTCAGCCTGTAGTTTCACTGTTTGCCTGAGCAGTGTACATTTTGGAGAGTTGGAGAGATCTGCGCCAGTGTTTTAACTTTGGCTCCATCTACAGTTCATACAGAGAACTGCAGTCAGAACGCTGTAACCATCAGTGCATGTTCAGGCCAAACTTAAGGCCCATTTCACCCAAATTAGAAACATATTTTCTCACTTGCTCCTAATGATATCTACCCTAGTCTCTAATGTAATAATTTCAAATAATTTCCTCCTAATAAACTGGTAACTGCGATGAGACTGAAAAGTTAATTCATGACTTTTGTTGGAAACAGTAGTTGACGAAACTAGCTATAAAATCTACAATTTAATGACAATGACTGGGCATACTTCATCTGCTTGCCTAGGAAGATCACGTAATATAATTGAGCTCCAGAACATCTACAAATTGACCTTGTGGTAAGATTGTCTTTTCAACTGCAGTTTCCATACCTAAGAACAAATTATTTAGCTCAAGCTTACATTTTAAGCTAACATGGACAACAAAAGTCCTTAAAGTGCACAGAAAATGGAAATTTCAACATCTACAATTCCCTGACAACTTGGCCAATCCCACCTGCTGAAGAAGACCATGTGACACGGTTGAAAGCTCCAGATCGGATACTAGATGAACCTTGTGGTGAGAAGTGTGAAGTATGTTTGTGAGGGTGAGTGTGCAGCTCATTTTGTCCAAACATCATTTTTTTGGTCACATAGCATCTTTAATACCACCATTATAATAATTAGGATATCAAAAGTATCGAGTATACATACATAATTTGCATTGCGGTACACAAATCTGAACTGATTTGTGTTTTTATATCTTTCATTCATTGTTCTCAGGATCAACTTTTATTGTCTCGACATTGTGCTGATACATTGAATCGTCCTGAATAACTTGACGCTATTTCAGGAAGGAGAACATTTAATTGGACATGTATTGTTAAGTAATATAAAAAGTTTTTGATATTTCCAAATGTAACTTGAATCCTATAGTCTACTACTTTCCAATACCAATAGTCAAGAATCTTGATATAAGCCAAACTAGAGTCCATGTCAACCAAAATCAAAGTACTTCAGGTAGGTTTCTTCACCTACAGTGGTCTTGATATTCTGTAGTTTTTCTTCTCTTTTTTTGCAGTAAAGTTCTTGAAGCTGTGGGAACAGTCTCTTGAAGCCATGCCTGTTTTTGTAACAGTCCCAGTAAATGGATTCTCAGGAGTCTGATGTGTGTGTTTATGTGTGTGCGTGTGTAGGTGTGTATTGGTTGAGGAAAGCGAGGGTCAAAATGGTGAAACACCTCACTTCGTCTCTCCTCCACCACCTTCAGGCTCTCAGTCTGTGCTGCCTATCAGACGCTGGTGATGGAGGCCAGGCAGTTCGATGACTTCTGGAGTTTCTCAGGCTGTGTGGTGGGGGGTTCTGGGATGGCGCGAAAGCTGAATGGCAGTCCGATACTACTGGTGCCAATGTGGCCGGGGCTCAGCGCTGGATTCTGACGTCTATTGCTTTCCACAATGCTGGATGTGTTGGATGCAAGGCTTTCACGCGTCCTGCACAAGAAACAACATAAGTCAAGTGCTTGGTTTCGAAATACACTATGAATCAAAATATCCAATAAAATTGTACATACTATTGAGTAAGTGGTGCTTGGCCACAAAGAGGAATACTACCAAAATACAATTCAAACTATTTTAAAGCATATTTTGCACACATTGAGAAAGAAAAACGCAAATAGATTGTAGTTAATAACAATAAAAGCAGCATATTCCTTCAAGTAGGGCTGAAGGATTTGAAATTTAAAAAAATCAAATCGCGATTATTTTGACTGATATTGCAGTTGCTATATGATTTGCAATACTAGGGGGAATGATCATTTCTTACATCATTATTCTCATTTTCATTAAAAAAAATATTAAAATGATCTGTATCAAACAAAGATGTAAGTCTGTAGAATATGATGTGTAGGCCAGGACATCTGTAGCATGACAATATTTAATTTAAGATGGTAGTTTGGCACACATATCACCTTTAACAAATATTGCGCCTCCTATGATTTGAAAATTGCAGTAGGCCATAGTATTGTTATCTCCATAAAATTTTGATTAATTGTTCAGCCCTACCTTCCAGGAAAGGGAAGGGTTACCTTCATTAAAAATGTTTTACAAATAAGCACAAAAGTATGGCGCAAAAGTATTTTTTATCTTGTGTGCACACAAGATGAAAAATAAGTAAATACAGTAAAAATCCTAAAAAATAGACATAAACAAATCTAAAGTACAAGCCTTAGCCATTTGAAGAATTGATAATGAATTAAATCATAGTTATATAAAACATTATAAATAAGTGGCACATGTTCAATATGTGGTATGTAATTGCTAATACTACATTATTTACTCCTCATATATTCAAGCCAAATATGTGTCTAAAGAGTACAATGACTACTCTTTCTCAGGAGCCTACATATATAGCATTTATAATATATATTAAACTTTACACGTGAAGATCAGCTTGTGAAAACAGTTGAATGATGTCTTCTGTGGCTCTGAAAGAAGGTTTCTGAAATCTGAAAAAATAACCCAGATGATGTCATCAGTTTTTCTTAAATCTCAGAATGAATTTTTTGATAGAGTGTTAACAACTGGGGTTGTGATGTTTGAAAGACAAGGGTTTGTAACAGGTAGGAAGGTGTAATGACAGATGCTATTGAGATGAATTATGGGAAGTGTGGGAACCAGTGGTTTTTGAGCTTAACCAATACTAGGCAGTACAAGTCAGGCTATATCGGACTCTGCTGCTTTGATTTAGACTACTCTTTTTTTAGTCTGTCTCTCATAAGTCCAACAACTTGGAACTGCAATATTACATTTGTGGATAACCCCTTCTGGTCTACTAAATCATGCTTGGATGGTTCACAGGTAATTCACCAATGTTAAACTGCTGCACTGCATTCATTTTCCACTCAAGGAGCTGAAATAGCTTCCAAGCTAGTACATTTGTTTGTCTGACAAACAGATGTTTTCAGTTGTTTATATAAAGCTGAAATCCTCCCATGTTTTTTTAAATCTATTTGTCATTTGCTTCACATAACATGTAAATTAGTTGCTTGTTATTACATTTACTGTCTGTTTCATCTAAAGTTGAAACAAAAATGTATCTTAACACCATCTGGTATAATCTGTTGTACAGTCACTTCCCAAGGTTAGTAAGCCAGTTGTTTCCTTCAAGGTGAAGGAAATACAGCAATGATACTGCAGTGTAACAGCTGTGTGATCCAATTGCCAAGTTGCTTTAAATACCATTCCAGTTATTCGTACACCAACCAACAGCATTCATATAATAAATAAATTATTGGAATACTATCAAGGTATTTATTGTTTAGAATGGAACTGGTGGTAATGCTAAAATCTGCAAAGACTGTAAGAAAATAAGTCAGAATCTGTGAAACAAATAAATGTCAAAGTTAATTGTGTGCTTTACACATGATCAGCTAACCCCACAGCCAAGTCCATGGTTGAAACTTTTGAAGTGTAGTGTGAACAACACCTCTAATCGAAACCAAGATTTGTCCAGTGTTAGGTGGATTCTCTCAAAAATGTTACTAGACTGTTGTTAAAGCGAGAAACTGGTCCTTCACACTGTTTAACAAACATTTATATCTAATTTAATAGCATCAACATGTTGCGGAAACTTATATTTAATATAAATATAGAATATACACCTGTTCAGTCTAATGTAATTTAACCTCGGTGATAAACATTATTGAATTTGCACATTTCTGACAATGTCACCAAAAACTGAACAAATTACGTTTTTTAAAGATACTTGTTAAGGCATGGCTGTTTTTGTATTGGATTGAATAGGTACCGTGGTATCTTATAAAATGGCCACAGTGTAGCTACAAAGTCAAAGCTTGAATTTGATTGTAAACGCATTGACCTGGGAGCTATATAATTCTGTGTGATAGTTAAGTGCATTATCTCTTAGGTTACATATCCTGCTAAGTTTACATTCATGAGAGTGCACGATAACATGATAATAGTATGAGAATAATAGCAACCGGCTTCCATACTTTGGTCATGTGATGACAACTGAGCAAAGCACCGAGGAAAAACTATGAGATGTAGCTGTAGGCTCAAAAAAAATCTAGTAAGTGGACCCTGAGTAAAGGCTTTTTTTGTATTTTCAAAATAAAAAGGTCATTCGGCCATACATCATTCTTAGGCCAAAGCTTTTAGCTATTTCTTCTTTGATTTTGAGTGATTGTTACTTACATTATCTTATATAAAATCCCACTGTGTTCTACTTGAGTTTACCTCCCGCACTTTACCAATAATGTTAAGAGACATTTTAAGAGCAAACAGTTTGAATAGTTGGAAGTGATAATACACATGTACAGTTCATTTCAGCACATACCTGGGAGAGTTGAATCCACTATCCACCGTGACACTGCTGCTGTCCATGCTGTCCAAACGGGCAGAGTGGGCCGACTTCTGGCTGTTGCTGTTGTCCGTCTCCTTGGGGCTGAGTAAGGTCAGATTGGTCTCCAGTTTCCGCTGCAGATCGTGGTCCTTTTCCCGCTCCAGTAGCCACTGCATGGTTCCCTCCCCACCACCACCACTGCCTCCACCATTACCACCCCCTTCCCCGTGGTCTTTGTTGTCCTCTGCCTTAGCCAACTCTTTGTGCGAGTCCTCCTCTGCCTCTTCCTCTTCCTCATCATCTGATACATTATAATAGTCAAAGGAGGCGGAGGGGACTGTTGGCTCTAAGCAGCCCTGTAAAACTGCAGGTGACGCTGAGGAAGCGGCTGAATTGGAAGGCTGCTGGGGCTCAGGATTGTCTAGGGCCTCGGTCGATTTGGCATGTGAGGCTTTCCGCAATGTGCCGGACTTGGTGTAGCTGCTGTCCACGTAGCCTGTGGACAAGGCATTGTGTGGAGGTTTGAACAAAGTGTCCTTGCTGAAGATCTCTTTCCTCTTGATCACCATACCGCCTCCTCCCCCTCCGGGATCTACGTTGTGTTGGTGTGGCGTCAAACGGGCATTTTGTACCGGCTCCGGCGTCTGGCTTGGCGTCAGTCGCACTGAGCCGTTCTGTCCCTTTGCTGCCGACAAGTCCTCTTTGTACTCCATCGTATGAGGAGAGGTGAGGTGAGGCGTTTGGCGGTCAGCCGGAGAGCCCTTTCGGAGTCCCCCTGATGAGGTTAATGTGTCATATTCTGATTTTGCCTGAGGCGAAGGGGCAGTTAGGATTGTTTCATTTGATGTATTGCACTGGAAGTACTCATCTGTTGAGGGCTTAGGAGAAAGTCCCATTAGCTCATTGTATGTAGGCAAGCTGTCTCTGCTTTTGTTCCTCTCCATCGTACTCCGGATCCTGGACTCGTCCAAACTCCCTTTTCCCAAATCAGGCACATTAAAATCAGAGTGGAACTTAGCAGCAGAGAACATGATCCTTGAGTAGTGGGAGGACTTCTGCGTGGCACGTAGAGTGCCGTCATCGGTGTAGTAATGACTACGCTCCTCCAGACTGGGTTCAAAGTCTTCTGGCGCCCCCAGTGTCGGGCCCTTGAGGGAGTTGTCCATGGACCGAGAGCGTTCCTTCGCTTGGTCTGACCTCTCATGACGTGATTTCCTGTCCTGATTGTGACTGTGACTTCTTTGCACTCTGGACTGGCAAGTCCCGCGCGACGGCTCTGGGAAGGGCATCTCAGTCCGTCTCTTGGCTAACTCTCCAGACACGTCCCACTCAGGGGTAACAGGGCAGTAAGATTCAGTAATGTTGGGGTTGCTATGGACCAGGTATGTTGCACCTCCACTTCGCCTGCGCTCCAAGGTGTACATGGCCTCCCTAGGCGAGCGGACTAACGAGTGGCTAAAGAAGCGGTAATCCCTTTCCATGAACAAAAGGTCCCAGTTTGAACCCTCAGACGGGTCTCCCCTGGAGGTTCGGGGCTTGCTGTGTGAGCGGGACTTACCATGTGGGGCCCTCCTGTGGCCCCTCCCCCTCCTGCTGCGTGCACTGTGCTGGGCTGAAGACCCTGCCTTGTTCTTCTGGGTACGCTCTTCCTCCAGCCTCTTCATCACAGCCGTGTGCCTTGCCACATTCTCTACTGTTAGGTCGGGGTTGATTCTGCGGATTATCTCCATCTCTACTTCACGGGGAATAGGAGTGGTTGGCACATCTTCATCACGAAGAGGCCACTCCTCAGGGGGGAACTGGGCTGAGAAGGTGGCCAGTTGCCTCATTTTGTCCTTCTTGAAACTCAGCCTAAAGAGCCTGAGACCAAACCTTTTGGATTGCTTCTCGCCACTTACAGCACCACTTCCTTCTTTCTTTTTGGTCAGAGTGTCAGTTTTATAAGGGAAAGAAGTGATGTTTTTGTTCTTTTCTGTGGGATCTTGAGGCGGAGGTTGCTGGACAGCAGGGGAAGTGGGAAGAGGGGGATAGGGGTATGATGGCGGTTCCCCTCGGTGCTCCTTGGCAGACGTGCTTGGTGGTGGTTCCCCACTGTTGTGATCCTTGGGCGGCTTAGTTTGGTAAGAATCCCCCCTGTGCTCCTTTGGTGACTTACTTTGGAGAGCGGAGGTGTGAAGTCTGGGTGGGTCTTCGCGATAGGAGTTGTATGACTCACTGTGATTCTTCCGAGGAGGCCTCTCTCTCAGGCAGCCAGGTGTGGATGGTGTGACGTTGCCAGATTGAGGCGAAGTGCATTGCTGAGATTGCTGCTGCTGCTGCTGCTGCTGCTGCGACTGTTGCGTTTGGCGCTCTGGCAGCCGATCATCAAGGTGATACCACTTGTTGTTGGTTCTGATGAGGGAAGGAGTGATATAGTAGGTCTGGGGGGTGACAATGAAGTAGCCCTCTGGAGTTGGGTAGATCTTCCTCTCTCGCACCAGCATGTTCAGGGTATGTCGCAGAACATCTGAGCTGGGTGTAGGCACGCCTGCAGGGAACATATATCGGACAAAGTTGAAGCACAGTTTTTTAAATTTCAGTTGAAGTTTGTGCAAGACAGGATCCTTTGTCTTAAGCGATGTGAGAATTGCTGTTAGCAAATCATGATGAGGTAAAAAAAAAAAAGGCTTGTCAGGGAGAGATAAGATAACAACATGAAAGAAAAGTGGCACTTGCAAGATGTTTCAGTCAACCAATGCAAGTTTACACACCAATTAAAATTTTAATCTGGTATCACATCAGAGGCATATTAACTCTGACTAAAAATTAGCAGTGAAAGATGGTACTAGGTGAGGATGATCTGAGATATTTCTATATTTCAGAGTATAATTGAAACTTTTTTTTTTTATTCTGATGAACAACTAAACTGAAGTTTTACCTTTTCCCCTTAAGTTTCCCATCATATTTTTAAAATAAAAAATAGTTAATTGATTCTGTATTTTTTTAAATAAAAATACTGTGAAAAACAACACACAGCATGACAGTATCACGCATTTATTCTGCATCTTCTTATCCCAACATATCATTCAAGCTATGATATATAATGCTTATGTTGAGTTAAATTTTCAAATATAAGTAAATATATATATATGTTATATATATAAATATATGTTTTTCATGGATGCACTATTAAGTCAAATACAGATATTGTAGATATTGTTTATCTAAAATGCAGCTTGATTCAGTATCTCCGGAAAAACTATCTCACTAGAATTTAAACTAATCTATAAAATAGAACATTAAATTATTTGCCTTGAAACTTGTTTGAATTTTCCTTGATAACACACAACATGAATTTATAAGGTGGGAACATCAGTTTTAACAGCCGTTTATTTTAATGTTCTATTTAGGTTTTTTATCTAAAAAAAGTTTTTATTAAATCCTGTAGGAAATTATTAAAATGATCACAGGTCTTTCTGTGCCTTTGAAAAGCATCAAATGGACATTTATTTCTCTTTTGTTGACTAACCTAACTTTTCTTAAATCAACCCATTTCTCAGCTCTCACAAATCCATGCATTTTAAGGAATGCCCATGACTTGTACATCAACTAACATACTGATACCAAACACAATCTTAGATTAATAAAAAAAAACAAGTGGTACTTAATAAACTAAACACTCTCATTACCAGCTGACTCCTACCATATGATGATATTTAATTAGGGTGCAAAGCACCATCAATCACCTCTTTTTACCAAATAAACATTAAAAGTAGTCCATTTTGAACATCACCACTCATAACCCTTGTCTAGGAAGGCCTTGTGTTGCCTAACATTACATCAGTTGTTTGTTTTTTTTTTACACAGAAATGATGCAACCTATAAGTTCAACTCCTTTCCACTCTGGCATTGTATAGAAGTAAAGATGAATTTCAAAGACATACTTCTCATTAAATTTGACTACCAACTTGGTTACATGCTGGTTAAACCTGTACTTTTAAACCTTTTAATACACCTTTTTAATACATTTTTAGGCTTGTTTCACCAATATTAGGAGTAATCCTGTATTTAATTGCTTTACAAATTCTAATAAGGAAGAAAATTACTATACTATTCAAAAAATGAGTATATTCAAACATTAAATAAACAACACTGTAAACTTTTGTTGGAGCATTGCAACAATCTGGAGACAGTCAAAAAGAAAATTTCTTAAGGAGAGATAAGATAATAATAAGATGAGATAATAATTTGTAACAATATAAAATGCTGTCACCGAATTCAGGTTTAACAATTAATACTGGTCTGTTTGTTGTCCCCTCAAAATAACACATCACACAGCCATTAATGTCTAAACCGCTGGCAACAAAAGTGAGTACACCCCTGAATGAAAATGTCCAAATTGGGCCCAATTAGGCATTTTCCCTACCCCGGTGTCATGTGCCTCGTTAGTGTTACAAGATCTCTGGTGTGAATGGGGAACAGGTGTGTTAAATTTGGTGTTGTCACTCTTAAACTCCCTCATACTGGTCACTGGAAGTTCAACATGGCACCTCATGGCAAAGAACTCTGAGGATCTGAATAAAAGAATGGTTGCTCGATGGTCTAGAAGGACTAGGCTATAACAAGATTGTCAAAACCCTGAAACTGAGCTGCAGCATGGTGGCCAAGAACATACAGCGGTTCAACAGGACAGGCCTCGCCATGGTCGACCAAAGAAATTGAGTGCACATGCTCAGCATCCTATCCAGAGGTTGTCTTTGGGAAATAGACGTATGAGCTGTACACTCAAAAATTTACACTGTAGCAAACTGTCATTGCTTCAGTGTTGTCACATGAAAAGATATAATCAAATATTTACAAAAATATGAGGGGTGTACTCACTTTTGTGAGATACTGTAAATAAGTATGTATATACTGTGTGTGTGTGTGTCACTTGTATAGAGAACCAAAAACATTCAGAGAAGAGGATGGGACAGGGAGCTATGTTTTAGAACATTTTAGGCCTGTCTTACCAACGTTTTTAGGAATAATTATGGATTTAAGTTTGTCAGAAAATAGTGAAAAATTTTTGCCAGAATTTCCCAGAGCCCAGGGTGATGTCTTCAAATGTTTTATTTTGTCCAAACGACAGTCACAGGATCAACAAATTCTCACATCTGCGAGGCTGGCACCAGAGAATTTGTGGCATTTTGCCTGAAAAATTACTATTTTTATATAAATATCATGATGAATTTTCTGTTGATTGACTAATCGCTTAATTGACTAACAGTTTCAGATGTATTCCTGATTTTCCAGGGTGAAATATCTAAATTCTCAATTTAATCTATGAAATGTGTCAGATCCCTTCGGTGAGATGAACAGATCACTTAATATGTTAGATGTGTGTGAAATTTTCGCTTGGAAATTGTAGTTGAGAGGATGTTCTCAAGCAACAAATCAGAAGACAAGGTATGGCAGAGACACAGGTGTATATCATCAACATTTCTACTTTTGTTTTTACAGAAAATGTGCCACATGTTGTATTTAAAAATCACTCACTGCATGCTTTAGTGCAGTCCGATTTTAAGAACGAGGTCAGAGGAGCGTACCTGGGAAGCTGGCAGTGAGGTGCTCCACCAGAGCCTCCTGGTTGACAGGCTTGTGGGCAGAGTTCATAGCAGAGATGGCCAGGCACAAGATCTCCCCCAGCGGAATGAACTGTGACTGGCTGATAGGTGACATACTGATCGGAGACACGTCACCTGCAGGAGGAGAGAGAGGAGGAGGATGAGGCGGCACAAGCACAACTGTGAGATCATGAATGAACAGCGTGTGAAGCTATGATGTAATGGTCAAACAGCAGCAGTTTGCATGCTGCCTGGAACAGCTCCACCCCTCCTCTCTGTGCCTCGTTCAGCCTCTCATTCCTCCTGTTTCTCATAGGTAAGCAAAGCGAGGCAGCTGCTGCAGCAACCGTAGTGTCACCTGGGTCTTTGCAACCTCGTTATTCCATTCACATCATCTCACAAACAGAAAAGGGGAGCTTATGCAATCCTTCAGAATGCCAACGTATTTAAAATTTTACAAAATATAACTGACATTGAGAGCTTACACACAGAATTGTTGCCTTTGTTGAATTAAGCTGGCTTTGCTGTCGGCAGTAGTGAGTAGTGAGATCATCCTACAACCAGACGGCCCTGCATCAAGCCGCTCTGAGAGCAAACATCTGCCCTGCTGAAAGATTGTAAAGCAACACCACTGCAGCGTCGGTGCTGTAGCTGACTCTGTCTTCTAACCTAAATCTGGTGATTAGTAGAGAATCACACGATACAATGAAGAAAAGATACCATCAAAGCCTTCAAATTATATTTCTAACCTAACATTATGTCTCCATGACCAACAGAATATTTGTTGCCTCACTGATAAGTGTTTTAAAGTTTTGTTATCATTCGCTGTCCACACTTCTTTCGGCTGAGCTGAAATCTGTGCAGGGCCCTGCCTCCTCACCACACTCAGCTGAATGGTCAGTTAAGCAACACGATGACGTTATCTCTGCTTAGTATCACAGCCCCTTAAGCTTTATGTGGCTTTACACGGCTTTATGGGTTTTTAGTAAACGTGAAAAAAGAAGGATCTGGTAAATTGGTCCAAAAAAAAAAAAAATCTATATGTCTTGTGCTTTAATAGAACTACATTTTTTTTTGGTAAGGTGTACACAGAGCAAATCTCCGAGGGGTGTGGGAATGAGGTTGTAGTATTTATGTTTCACATCTTTCAGTGAAGCAAGAAAGACAGCAGCATAAAAATAAGCAAATATTTATAATAAAAGGGACTGAAAGGATTTGATTTTCTATCTAGAGACATTAGTTTGAAAGCCCTTTTGTAATCTGACTGAACGTTTGGGTGTTCAGGAAAATATGAATAAAAAAAACATTTAAATGGTACAAAATTGATCAATGTACATTTTTTTTAATTGTTTTTTACCACAAGTTTTATTCATATTTTCAAATATGGGTCATTAAATATGGAGATGTTAAAATATGTCAAGAAGTCAGAAAGTTACAGAGATTTGGACCCACTGAGATATAGTTTTATGACTTTTAAAACAAGAATAAATGAGTGTCTAATAGGGCCTATAATAAGAGAAAGCTTTAGCTTGGATCATTTAAAATATTTCTCCTTCTTCTCTATTTCTATTTGACCTCATTTGATATATATTAGAGAAAGAATGAAAATGAAAAGTTATAATTTCCTACTTGATAACATAAAAACATCGTCCACTTTGTACTCTGCCCTTTGCTCACAAATCAAGCTGTGTCTGCTAACTCCGAGCAGGTCTGCATAGAGAGAGGGTGGAGCCACTGTTGGTGGGAGTATCACACTCACCTGGCGCACGATAACTTGGCGGGGACGGAGAGAAATGAGGAGGAGGAGGGGGAGGAAGATGCTGCTTCTGCACATGGATGTCTTTCTCACTACGGGAGAGATTGTGCTCCAGCGGGCGTTCGGTAAGCTCCGAGCTGGGCCAGGCCCGTCGCAGATTGCTGCTGCGGTTCTTCTTCATCGTGACCCCTTTACCAGGTGGCCTTCACCCCCATGGGCTTCTGGGATAAAAGGAGGGAGAGTGATGGAATGGGGAGGAGGGAAGGAAGGAGGGAGATGGGAAAGGGGGGGTGTGCAGGGGGAGGTCGGCCAACCTCAGGCTCAGTGCCTCCCCCGCATCAGTAAGAACGTCCCGCTAGAGCGATCACACACCAGACATGGCAGGAACCGGTGTGCACCTTCACACACATACACACGTCTCATTTACATCCACGAGCAAGCTACAAACGACTGTGTTCGCACTGTGGCTGGTTGTCATCGGCTGCTGGGCTCTCCCAGGCTGATCTGGAGCGATGGCAGCAGCGGCGGAGGTGCAGGTGATTGCGCGAGGCATCACCCTTTCATCGGCATCAGTCCCAGCCACCATTTGTAGCATCCCCATTTGCATGCGTAGGGAGGCACATTACGTAGCCGCTCTGATGTGGGAGGAGGGAGCAGGAGAGAGGTGGGGGGGCAGGGGTAGAGATGAGGGAAATGGGGCATTGGAAGCAAGGAAGACGGTGAGGAGAGATTTCAGTGGAGGTTTAGGGATCCGCTTGTTCCTTTTGAGTAGAAGGTAACAGGGGAAGGAAGGGAGGGGATGGATGGACAGTCAAAGATTCAAATCTTAAGAGGCCCAGTCTTCGACAATAGCCCAATTCACCACAGGAGTGCTCAGCCGATCCACGGAAAACAAAAGAGCCCACTTAAAAAAAAAAATGGAAATAAAAGCTCCATTCACCCTAATGGGCAGTGAAACCTCAATAGTATGCCAAGCACCGGAGACGCCACGTTCACCTCCATCTTTATCCGATCAAGCACAAGACCCCATCGTCCTTTCGACAACAGCACACCAGGAGAGGGTGGGGAGAAAAAAATGGAGAGCAAAGAAATAAATAAATAAATTCAAGAATAGATATCCACCGTTTCCCGCAATCCAACGGAAGAAGCTCCGGAGTCTATCGCCGTAGCATCCATTCATTAACGGGGGGGATGCAAACTCCAGTCAACGGCAAATCTCTTTCAACGCTAATGCTGCAGCTGCTCCCAGCACCTCCAGGAAGGGTGTGTGAGTATGTGTGTGTGTATACGTGTATGTGTGTGTGTGTGTGTATTTGTGTGTGTGTGTGTGTGTGTGTTGTGTGTGAGTGTGTGTGTGTGTGTGAGAGAAAGTGTGTATGCGCGCATCCGCCTGCTGCGTGCAATTCTGCGTGAGCATGCATGCGTCTGTGTCTGGGTGATTGAGGCTGAGGGGAGGGGAGGATGCAAGAGAGAGAGAGAGAGGGAGAGGGAGAGAGAGAGGAAGAGAGAGAGAGAGAGGGAGCGAGATCGAGGACATGCATAAGGCAGAGAGGAGAGCAAATATCAACAGCTCGAAACACACGCACACACACAAGAATGAAATAAAAATATTCAGCCCTCAGATGATGTCCAGGGAATAGCTCAGGCTCTGTATCTTTGGCAAAATTTCCATCCTCACCGTCCATCCTCTCCTGTTCCCTCACCCGCTCTGTCTTACTAGCTTTGCTCTAGAAGGATGAGGGGCCCCTTAAACCACCATCCTGCCTCTTTTGGTGTCTCACAACCAAAGGGAAATATTTGGAAAGGTGCTGATTTGTGTCTTCCTCATCAGTGCTTTCCACCAGTTGATTCAATAACTAGGTTGTGTGGAGCTGTCAATGAAAAAGAAAGACCCAAAGCATCACCTTAATCATGTCCAGAGTGGCAGCCCCCTGCTAGCTGCAGACTCCTGCTGACTCACATGTGTGGAGTGTGAATGGACGGTTGGAGGGACAGAATAAGGAGCAAAGTGAGAGGGCAGGATGGGGCATGGGGGGGGGGGTGTCACAACCAATCTGCTCCAGTTCACTGATACCAGAGAGAAAGAGGAGAGGAAGGGAAGGAGGGGTGAGGAGGAGGAGGGGGAGAGCGACACCACGCCAGCCATTTTATTTCTCAGTAGTGCTGCAACAGCCTTTGTTGCCATGACGACGCAAGCCGATGATCTCATAGCTGTTACCTTTGAGTGCTGTTCCCTTAAAGAGCCAGTTACTCAAGATAGAAGCAGACAGACACCACATAGACACGGGCTGACTGTCTGTTACATAGACAGAAAATACTCCTGCATCGCTGCTGAGAGAAGCTGATCTCTTTCAACACTCGTGTGCACCGTGAGGCACAATTACTCTAACTGGGAGAAAAACAAGTGTCAGGATGTCCAAAAAGTGGAAAGAAATTTACTGAAAAATACATGAATCTACGACAGCTACAGTGATTTGAATTCTTGCTAGATTTCCCCTGGAAAATCCTGTTGACTCCTAACGTGAGACCATTAGAGTTAGTATGATTTACTGGTTAGTTGGTTTTAGAAATTAAAAAAATAATCGGCAACAATTTTGATAATTGATTCATTGTGTCAGTAATTTTTCAAGCAAAAAAGCTTAGAATTCACTGGTTCCATCTACTTATATACGAGGATTTAATACTTAACTGTATATATATGGGTTTTGGATTGTTGGCAATTTGAAGAGGTCACTTTGGACTTTGGGACAGTATAATTAACTATAGTGTCAGTAGTGCAGTGTCACTACAGTATCATAGTCTTGGGCTACATCTTGGGGCAATAATGTTTTCAGTAATGAAGCAGACTTACATAGGTTTACCAAGCATCGTGGTCTTGGAGCTTATTAAAACTAATTAACATTAATAATGACATTTTTAAATCACATGGCTGTTAATCTGATAAAATGCTGTTTTTCTATAGTCAGCCATGCTAGCTGTACTTACACACTTACACAGTGAGGCGGTGCTATTGTCAGCATGTTAACATGCTCACAATGATAATGCTGGCATGCTGATGTTTAGCAGGTATAATGTTTACCATGTTCACCATCGTAGCTAGTGTCTTAGCATGTTAACATTCGTTAATCAGAGCTCAAAAATACATAATACATAAAATATACATTTTATAACAATCCATCCAGTAGTCATCAAGAAATTTCACTCTTAACCACTATTGTCAACCTCACAGTTGTGAAGAACCGGATTCAGCTGTTTATTGCCTGGAGATGCGCAGAGAACCCAGTTTCAACTAGTTGCTGGACAGACTGACCAACATTGCTATCGCTATAGCCATAGCTAGCGTGGCTTTAGGTGCAGTACATCAACTCAGAGTAAGACAACAATAATCTAATCCAAAATGGATATGTCAAAAGGCTTGTGTTACATATATATACAATCGGAACTTTTTTAATGACAAAATTTTATTTAATGAACTCTGCATGCAGGATAAATCCTACATGGAATAGACACTTGTGTTGTATTGTGTTTAGATTAACATTTCAATAGTGGGATAGTACTATCCTGCTATTTAAGACAGCATTCCTGAGCAGTCAGACAGTAAAGGATTTGCAGTCTGTTACAACTTCATCCAACCTCCTTGCAAAAAAGGACCATTTTTTGCGGGTGGTCTGCCCTCCAGTGGAACATTTATGACAACACGTTTTATTAGAATAAGCTCTCTAGGCCAAGACCCTGAATAAGGGGCTAAAGCTACAGCCTATCTGTTGCTCACATCCTGATCTGATATACGGCAACATATCTGTCTGCTGCGTTAAACATTTCCCCCAATTCTCTACTGGGACCCTCCCTTTCCTTTCAGTGGAAACCTGGGCTATAGCAGGGAATGCTGTGCAATAGTGTTTTGCTGAACAAACGCTCTGCTTTTCCTTCCTTAAGAGCACACACTCCTCCTAGTTCATTGTTACTAACGGATACAAAGTCCCCCAGTTAATCAGATTGAATTGTCAGTTTTAAAAAAACACTTTGTTTCCACACAGCGGAAAATCCACAACTTTTGTCTAAATGTATTAATCCGGCTACTTTTTGGCTCTCAGCCCCTAATCAAACATTCTCAGGCAGTTCAGGGGATAATCTGCATTATGTAAACATGTAGCAGTCAAATGAGTAAATGCCCTATATGGTTGACAACAGTATGACTTCAGCCTTGTAAGATGTATAAAAATCTGTATCAGGTGTACTTTTTTAAGTAATGGAGATTTTAATACATTTCTGTTTCCCCTGCAGCGTTATAATGTCAGAGTAAACATGTACCACAGGTGGTGTCTGAGTTTTCTTCCTACAGTCTTTTCTGCAAAGCATATCTGTAAAACAACACTTGACAGATGCTTTTATTTATCCAAAAGCTTGTTAATAAATGACATATAATATTGTCATGTCATTTTGCAAGTATACAATATGCCAAACGCTGACCTTCTATACACGTAGTTAATGAACAACCTGTGGTGAAAAAAAACAAACTTAAAAATATTCAGACTTCAGCTAAGAAAATGAGTCACACTGAATCATACAGCTCCTTCCAGAAAATCAATACTGCGGTGGTTTCCATCTGTATACTATCATCATTACTCATTATAGGACATTTTCTATAAGAATAAACAACAACAAAATCCCAATTAAAGATTTTTGGGTGCTTTGAAGGGGAAAATCCACCTAATCTGACTGATTTATAAGTACGTTTTGCATGTTGGAGCTGTCGGGTGATGTAAAGAAGTAAAATGGTTAAAATTTAACTCCTGGTTGAATTCTCATGAGCTTATTATTAAACGAAAGATTGATAATGCTGCTCAACAGTGTGGGGGCCACCCATGTGAGTAGGGAAAAAACCACTGCATTGTTGCATGTATGGCAATGATTTCCGACCCTACATTATGGGTTTTGTAGAGAAGAACACAAAACTACATCAGTATCTCCTCTACATCGGACCAACTGCATATAGCCTCTGTTTGTTTTGGCACCACAGAGTCTGGTGAGTTATTAGCTATAAGACAAACATTCCACAGCTTATCAGTGTTTGCTTCACTTGGGTGAGTGATGCTACGTCACTTCGTTTGACAGAGGGACGCAGAAAAACCAAACAGTGACACAAAATCACAGTCTATATTAAGATTTACCTAAGACCTTGTAGCTTTTCAATTCAATGCAATCAATGTCTATCAGCTCAATGTAGAAATCTGAAACATGAAAGGAGCTGTAAGAATGTTTGAATATTCAAAACACACTAACTTTACAGTTCAATCCGAACAATGAATGAGGTGTAGTGCCTTTGCAGTAGATGCCACGATGAGCTAAGACAAAGAAATTGTGTAATCTCAAACTTTGAGTTGAAAGTATATTTGTTAAGGTATTTGCAAATACACTAATACCAATACCTACTACAAGGTTTACCCCAGGAAATTGTTACCAATCAGTTGCCTCTTTACACAGCGCTGCGGGAACGTTTATAATATTTTTAGGATGGGGGCAGAGGTGGCCTTCTTTTCAGGTGAGATGGCCCACCTCCACAATAAAACCGTGCTTTTTTTTTTACCTTTTAAATTGCTCTTTTATACTGTACTGCAATAATTGATTTTTCTGGCCATTTTGGTCTTTGGAAACAAGCTGTAAATACTCAATGACATACTATCACTTTTCAAGTTGATAAAAAGTTTCAGAGCAACATAAGCATTCATTTGGATTCTGGCCACCTGATGAGTACACGAGTACTGAGTATTCATGATGAGTATTCATGCTCCTTTTAGCTCTGTTTTTGGTCTCCACCCAACACCTGAGGGAAATATCTGGTTCTTCAGCTGCTAAATTCTACACTAGGTTCACCTGTTAGTCACCCTCCTGCTCACGATATATTTTTTTCTTAGGATGGCGAAGGCATTTGCAAATTGGTCTGTCTGATGTGATGCCAGTTTCAGCATTTCATAAAAGTACATTAATATTTTCCTCCCCAATAAAACAACTCCCTAGCTGGAAACCCTGCTAATTTTACTTAAGCTAAATCTTCTCAAACTACAGTAAAATGTAATGACATTAGGTGTGCTTTTACTAAAGTACAAGATGTCCTTGAGCCTTAAAGACGACCGATATACCAAACAAACAAGTATTGAAGATTTAAGGCTTTATCAAACCTTCATTGTCTTTTCCTCCTGCTCCATAACTTAAAATTGATGATCTAAATTGAGGCTCTATTGTGAAATAGACATAAATAAGTTGAACTATGACATGCTGCACGCCTCTCTCATTTGCACACACACACACACACACACACACACACACACACACACACACACACGCATGCACTCAGACACGGAAGCTTGTGAGGACAGTATGATGGGTGCAGCGGTTAAACTTGCTAACAATAAGTCCAAACCTGTCCAAGCGCAAACATGAGTTATAGCCTTGTCAGAGGAAGATGAGTATGAGTGTGGGAATGTTCATCTGGAGAAGTCCTGGCTCTGAGTAAGTCTACGTGATATGAAGCAGCTGAGGTTATAAGGTGAGATGCTGCCTAAACTCTTCTCATCAGACTAGCTTCGACTGGCATCATGTACCCTGCAGCTGAACTGTTAACTTGACTCTCAGAGGGTGTAGACAATATCATATAAAAACCTCAGGGGAAAGTATTTTAACTCACATTTACAAAAAAGGAGGGTCATATAAGGTTCGGTGCTAATCAGCAGAATTTGTCAGCTATTAAAGAAGTGTGATAATTGGCACGAGACAACCAGCAGAGCTCTGAAGAGCCACAAAATCTGCCAGGATGGTATTTAGATTACCGACAGGTGACATACATGACAAACACTGAGAAACTGACTGTAGAAACTGACCAGCAGTGACCCTGAGACTTGGTTGTTTTTGCTATCAACTCTCAACTCAGCTCAAGTCTTCAGCGAGTCAGGTCTCAAGTAAGTGAAGTCCACATGCTAACTTTTGTGACTTTAAAATCTGAATCGAGTTTTACAGCTCTGAACAGACATCCACAGTCAGGGGAAACCCTGCTAAATGGCATACCAGTTAATATGGCCCACAGGAGCTTAAATCTTTTTATCTATGTCACATAGTTGAATCATTCTGACAGACTCTGTGGCTGGAGGCCAAGATTCGCCAGATTTGATTACATGTTACTGCCACTGCACCTTATACTTATTGTTAAACGCTTGTGTTTACTGCTACTGTGCGCTGCTTTAACCTAAATATTTCTTTGTTACTGGTGAATGAGGCTGCTTTGTTTTTTGACACGTTGCAAGCAAAAGTTCCTGCACAAAGATAGCAGAAAACATAGCCTGTACTTTCCAAACATTTGCACCTTAAGTAGCAAACCAGCCACTCTCATTTATAGGACTTCCTGTGCAACTTTGCATTTTTACAGTGGAGTGTAATAGCATGGTTATGCATATTGTCTCTGATGATCCAACATACCCACCAATGCACTTGATGTCAAAGCCCTGTGGTGGTTTTAGGGTCCGTCTGGTCCATCCGTTCCTGAGGACTTGAAGGTGAACTTCTTTGCCCTGGATCAGCAGCACATGCTCATCTATCCAGCCGAGGAAGAAGATCTCGGACAGCGCGTTCGTCAGAGCCTTGTTCCAGAAATGCTGCATGTTTACAGCTTTGAAATTAGCGAAGACCTCGTAGCCGGTGTGATGCTCCAAGTTTACTGAGCGCACGGCCGGTGATGATGATGGGGAGTCCCCTTCATCTTTTCTGCAAAGCTCCGACAGCACCAGAGCCAGAGAGTGCGGAGCTACATGAAGGAACTTTTCCATTCTCGCTTCAGTCAAAGTTAAAGGTGGTCCGCATGAGAATCAAAGAAAACTACTGTTTCTTAAGATTGTTTACACCGCGCAGAGGTCTTACAGCTCCATCCAGAAATTAGGCTACCCGGTGACCTACACTTTGGGCATGTTTCAGAGATGGTCTACAGGGGAAAATAAATCACGCCGCGCTGATCCAGAGTCTGCAGCACGACACAGGTGCTCCATGTAAAATCAGGGGAATCAGCAACCTGACACGACGCGCACTGCAGCCAACTAACCCCAACTGAGAGTATTAGGGCCTATTTTCAGCGACAAAAGAGGCGAGGACTTGTGCTGCGTTCAGGGGCCACACGTAATCTTCTACTTTCCTCATTAGAAGACCACCAAAGTCCCTCTTATTGTTAGAACCTGCTTTCCAGTCTTATGCTGATCTGATGGTTAACGATAACAACAGTCAGTTTAATTTAAAGTTTATCTAAGGGTTGGCACAACAACATACTAATGTGGGGGGAAAGCGTGGCCAGAGAAAGAGAAACACCTGCCAGATTCAATGCAGTATTCTTAGCCTACTATACTTTATTGTCACCCAATAGGGAAATCTGTCTTTCTGCAAGAGTAACACAGAACAGACACAGACTTACACATAAAGCATAATCAAATAATACTAAAATACATTACAAAAACATGTTTAACATTAAGCTAACTGAGGTTACTGGTGTTGTGTTTGTAATATATAGGTATTGCATGTATTGAAAGGTCTAATTATTCATACTTGTCCACCTCATTTATATGTGAAGCAGCATACATATTCACATCTTACTATGCAATGCAATCCAATACCACAAAAAGCCTCAAAAACTACCACAGAGTTGAATCAACACCATTATATAAGTTTTTACAAAGGTAGCTACCTTAAAATGCTAATGTTTATTACAGGACTGCTGTACTGGAGTATAATATACAGGGGTATCCCAAGTATTTTCTTTCTTTCTTTATTATTTATTGGCGAAATATGTTGGACATAAAGATGTTTAAACACAGATAATTCTGTCAGCTCATTACATCTCAAGCCCACATAAACAGACACTTTGATTGTAGACCTGCATCAATCGATTAGGTAATCGACAGAAAACTAATTGGCAACTATTTTGATAATAAATTAATCATTTATCAAATGATTAATAAAATATATTTTTAAATTAATAAGTAAAATCTGGGAACTGACTGATTTTCTTGGTCTTACATTATAGTACATTGTAGTTTGGGGCTTTGAACTAGTCAGACTAAACAAGACGCTTGATGTCACCTTGGGCTCTAAGATAAACATTTTCAAAGTTTTGTAATTTTTCAAAGACCAAATGATTGATCAATTTAGAAAATAATTGGCAGATTAATTGATGGCTGCACACAAATTGCACTAATAATGGCATGTGACAATGTTGTGTACATGTCATGCTTGTATATTAGTTGCCTCAGGTGTTAACATTGAGGTGCAGATTTGTTGACTCAATACCTAATCTTTACGCTACATTTACTCACGTAGCTGACGCTTTTATCCAAAGTCATTTACAATTGCTAACCTAGAGGTATATATATATATATATATATATTTATATATACTGTTGCTGTATTTAGGTGAGAAGTGACAGCTGTGAGCCTTTGTATTCAGTACATCCAACAGGTAGTAAGTGGCATGTTGTTTGGTAAGCTAGTTTAGGTTAAATGCGTCTGTGCTGGCAGTGACGGAATCTGAGGCCAAGTTTTATTTGGCGCCGAGCCTCAGGATCTGGTGGCCCAGTCCTTCTCACCTCCAGGCATGCCAAATCTGGAATAATCCTGCCTGTTTACAATCAAGACGAGTACACAAGTAGGCCCTTTACTGTATTTGTAGAGAATAACTCTGGTTGAGTACAAGATATGAACGCAAGACTTTATGAGACTGTGAGCACTTTAACTTTATATCTCTGGATGTTGATGATCTATACTACTGTTAATGTGTAAGAGCCAATAGCAAAATCAATAACACTATAACACAGAATAATGAAAAGTGGTCTTTATTTTTCAGGAGAAACATTATAGCAACCTCAGTGTGGCAGCTAACAAAATAGTGATAACACACAAAAGCCAAAAAGTGACATTCACAGCAAAATCTTTACATTGATATGACTTAAACACTGGACAGTCAGTGGACCTGGATAAGAAGACCACCAAATTGAGCTTTTGAATCTCTCAAAGCTGATGGTTACATATGAAAGTTTCACTCATGGCTCCATTGGAAATGATTTAAGTTGACTGTAACCATCAATTAAAAGTGAAAAAGCATCATTTTTTTTTCTAATTGTCTCTTTAAAAACCACATGATAATACATGCACTAATGCCAAATATGAAATGTAAAGTTGTGCTCTAAATGATTTCTCAAAACGTGCCCCAATTAAAAGCATCGTGCTAGTGTGCTGGCTTTACTAATGCATGATATGGAGCTTGACCTCCACTAATTTGAGGACAATTACAAACAGTTCATTCAAAGAAATCCATATTTAGAAAAACCTCAAGAAATTGCATTCTGAGCTTTAAAAACAAAAACACAGGATAGTTGGGTGGATGCTCCAGAATTTGCAACACAACATTATCCTTTTAATTTACCTACTGAGAGTCAGTATAGCATCCATTTAGGCTTCACACAACTCATTAGGTACAAATTCATTGAATGATTGTTAATGCCAAATGTCACTAGATTAAAAAAAGATAACAAAGGATGTAAAAAAAGACAAAATGATCCCACTTGAGTTCAAATAAACAGCTGACTCATAACAATGCTGATGCTGGAAGGCAGGAAGCCCATCTATGGTTTCATGATTGAACAAATATAGAAGGTCAAACTTCCTATCAAACTAGCGCCAATGTTTCTCCCTGAAATGTATACAATGTAAACAACAAAGAGGCCTCTACTGGTAGCAAATTGTGAATATGGAATTACTCAATTACCTTTTATCTTCAGATTAATTATTTTTCAATGTTATTTTAGTCTTTAATTTTACATTGACATTGTTTAAAAAAAATAAATGTTTTTTAAGGTTACTTTTTTTTTTTTTTTTTTTTTTAGAATAGAATACAAATAGTTTTCCTGCAGGGATAAACATTTTAATGCCTTATATCCCAGACAAGCTTGTGAAATGTGACAGCGACTTTGCATCAAATCTACTCTCCCAGAAATATGTAAGCTGAGGTTTCAAGAGATATCCAGTCAGGAAGTGTAAACTAAAATAATTTACAAACACCAACCCATGCACATGCTCAAGCCTTTCTTCTGCAGATGAAGGCCGGCGAGGCTGAAGTCTTCTGAAGTAGAGACAACATCAAGGAGAAAAATACATCTCTCTGGTCAGCATTGACACAATGCATGGGATTTGTTTCTTTGCATCAAAGCCTGGTGAATTGGAGACAGACACAAACTCTACTGCCACCTTGTGGTTCACTCGTGTCATGATGTGCTGGAGCTCCAATTCTTTTCCATATTTGCTGATCATATCACACAGTGACTGGATGAACCAGGACCCGGTCATAGTATTCCTCCATGAGTAATATCCTGTAGATGGATGAGTGATGTAATAAAGGCTGTATCAATGCAATAAATAAAAAGGTAATAAGTATAAAAGGAGACTTGCGATTGTGTGTATAAGTATTAACCTGGGGCTGTAGAGAAGGCATAGAGGAAGTCAGCTTCTACAGGAATCTTGGTAACGCCATCTTCTCCACTGTCTGCTTCAATGCCTGCATCCAGATCAGTGCCTCTGCAAGCCTACTCAATGCGCACACAAACAAAACAAGACCTGGTTAGAGGTTGGACACTCACTGTATGCAAAGCCCACAAGTTAGTGCATAAAGAGATAAATAAAAAATAAAATAATTAAAACTCTTACAGTACCTGGATGAAGAAGAGTTTGGGCTTTCCCACCAGCGACTTGCAGCGATCGCCTCGAAAAAGTGATGTGAGGTACTTGAGCTCTATGGAGCCATCCGTACCAAAAAACACACCCTCATCACCGTGACTCAACAGAACACAGACAAATGAAGCGTGGCAGCTGTGATCTTCCTTTGACACTGAAAATACGGAAATTTAAAAGATTGTGTACCAAACAGCAGGTGACAAGAGTCAATAGTTTGGAGACTTAGTATTCATTTGTGTTGTGTGTGCACACTGTAGGGTGGTTCTGTATGAATTCCGCACCAAACTTACCAAAAGTTAAAACACGTTTCATCTGATCAACTGTCTGGTCATTGTAAATCTTCACTTTGTAACCCAACTTTGTAAACACTTTCATCACGTTGGCTGCATCGACATCTGTACCATTTCGTTGATTCATGCCTTTAAAAACAAAGCAGAGAATGATAATCAATAGCTGATAATCAAACAGCAGCAGGTGCCAAAGATGCAGTAATACATTTAATTTCATGTTTTTACACCTTGTTTTGGCAAAAACACTAGAAAACCTTTTTCCCATTGGATTCAGCCATGTGAAAAATGTTTTCATTAGTCTGTATTATTTTACACTGGGTATTTTGTTTACGTGCCACACAGAGCCATGGATTTAGGTCGGCACACCCTCTCCTGAGCTACAAAAATGTTTCCTTGAGCCTCCCTGAGTAACTGGTGGAAAATTCATGACCCCCCCTTCACCATAAATAACCAAATAGGTAGCTAGTACTGGAGAAAGTCTGACCTTTCCCAACCATTACGTTTAACAGTGGCTCTCTGGCTTCCTTTCTCTTGCTGGGGGAAAAAGCAAACTACCAGCCTAACGTTTTGTGTCCTCTCCTGTTGTGCTGCAAAAGTTACCATGACAATTCAAGCTCCGAAACAAAAATAAAACACCAACTTAGTCCAGCTGATGCAAAGGGCAAACAGCACGGCGGAGAGTTATCACCAAAACAAAAATCTTATTTCTTAAACAGCAGTGCAAATCGTCCTTACAAATAATCACATTATCACACACTGTGTGTGCATTTCAGCAGAATATGGATGCATGACAGCCACCAACAAAATGTAAAAGGCCTCCACATCTCTCTCTCTCTCTCTCTCACACACAAAGCCAACATTAGCCATGTGCATATTAATGATCGTTTGCCCAAATAAATGTAAACACACACACACAACAGTGGCAGGTTTTGCTCTAGAGGACAGATCTGATCTCAATGAGGGCAACAAGAAAGCATAAAAAATACCAGGTGTAAACACAAAGGCAAGATTGGATCGTTTGATATCCAGATAACGGATACAGATCACATTTTAATATCAGGTGTACATCGGGTGTGTGAGAATTCTGCTCATGAATTCATCCAGCAGCACCTGTGGCGATTAAGGTGGGGTGTGAGGTCCAATGCGGGTTAGGTATGCGTTTGATAAATTTAGTATTTTGAAAAAAAAAGAAAAAAGATTTACATAATAAATAACAAGTGCATCTTGCTGGACTGAGTTTTGATCTGGCTTTCACTTATGGCCCAACATTGCAACATCCAATTTTCTTGGGGTGTGGGGGATTACAGAGGTACATCCAAGTGTGCACAAATCTTTTTTTGGTTGAACAGTTGGACACAATGAACTGGACCTGGCAATACAGGTTCAACCACTGCTGATGTTTTCCCCACTCATTTGATGTACTTACTCATGGAACATTACACTGTTTGTAGATCAAGCAGTCATGTGTACTCAGTAAGTCCTGCTAGATGGGTTTGTCAAACACAGGTCTGACAACAAAACAAGGTCATCATACAGGAACTCTGATGCTCTGTAAGAACAGACTGAAGCTGTGTTCGCTTGCATTGATATCCGATGTCATCTCAGCTAAATAATAGAGGCTCTTTATGTTTCATACAGTATCTTCAACTATTGTAGACAGCCTTTATATCCTCAGAGAAGCAAGCGCTGAATAAACATTGCACTATAGATCCTTAAGGGCTAGACATGGTCTTCACAAAAAAAAAAGAGGAATGGCTGTATAGCTGTAATGGCTTTCCTTCTGTACCCTGCCTCCCTAAAGCAAGACTACCAGGAAATCCAAGTTATTTGGACTTCCACATCAAACTCATGTCATGCATGTCAAATCATAATGCAGGTCAGATGGGTAGCTGATCTTCTTAAAGCACAATCAGTACGCTGCACTAGGAAATGTAATTGCCTTACGTTATCAAATGCAAGGATGCATACACAAGGATTAGTACACCTGCCTGCTCGTTCTCACTCTCTCTAAAGGGTTAAAGGCCAAGGCAAACTAAAGACAGCCACAGAGCCAACTTGAACTTCTAATTAACTGGCATGGGATGTCGTTACATGGAATCCACAGCAACAAGTGTAAAAGTGTAAATTGGGTCCCCCAGCACACTTATCCTCTCATGAAGGTGTAGATGCTACATGACTGACCTGCCTTGTTGTACACCAAGCTGGTGTTACCGAGAAGCAAAGCCTCACTTTACTGTTACCTCCACTAAAAGGTAACTTTGACTTGTTTCTGTATAAAGAACGTTCATGGAGCTCACACAACTCCAGGCTATATACTGTATATAAATCGGTCCTGCCGTTTACAACGTGGTGGAGCAAACAGCTAAGTTGCAGAAGGACAGAGAAACACCACAAATAATCACAAGTCCATCTCCCCAACACAAATTTGCCACCAGACAGAAGGAAGGTGAGCCCCACCGCCTAGAGATCTCACCATGGAGCTCAACCTAATCAAGCACTTGCTGCTCAACCAAGGGATCTCCTTGCACCAAACAGAGAAGTGTGTGTACACCAACTGGGAACCTCTACTGCCAGCTAACTTTTAACTGCTAATTAAAGTTTTAACAGTGTACATGTGAGCCATCGGATAGAATATAACAAAACAAACAAAAGTGCCTAATGCATATCATGGGCTCCTTAGTTATTTCGACTGATTACAGTCAAAAACCCAAGGGTATTTACTATTTAAATTACAATGATAGATTGATACATAAATTATTTTTTTGTTCTACAGTTTCAGCACAAATATGACATCAGATATTACATTTAACCTGGTTCTGTGTCAAATATACTCTTTTACAGTGGTAACATGTATTCACATCAGTTTCATTTTGTTGATTTTCAACTGAAAATAAACTAGACCCCAGTCAGGCCCCCCAAAACAAAATAAATACCCGTTTTCCGGTCAAAGTTCTTGTTGTTGATGATGATGCACTGGCCGATGCTGGGGAAGTTAAGACTGTATCTGAAGCTGTGGGAGTTGGGCTTGGCGTCCACGTCCATAGGGGCAGAGGCAGACAAAGACCCCTCTGACCTGAGGGACAACAAACCATAACACGGTCTAGAATTTAGATAGAAGAGATAACAACGCGATATTTAGGTAAACAGGACCGAGGAAGAGCTCATGTTAAATGGGGAGGAAGCATTTAAAGAGTGAGTAACATTAAGTATAACAGGCCTGCATTAATGCATCATATAATCACTCGCTGCTAAAACAGTTAACAGAATTACAAACAGCAGCTAATATATTAGCTAGCGGGTGCACTGATATGCTAATAACAGGGTCCACAGTAATATGGGAAATTAATGAAGACGAACGGCTTCCTCTTCACTATCCGCTAACAATGTGCTGGACAACAATAAGCTGCGACAGATAAAGATCGATAAACTAGCTAATTAACCGTCACTCACTCTTGTCCATCGCCTCTCCTTGCGTCTATGAAATCTTCTCCGGGTCCAGCTGCGTTTGCAGACATATTTGTTACGTTAAATAAGCTAATTCACCCCAAAATCACGCAGTGAAATAACACACACCCTGTTTGATAAACAGGGAACCCGCGCAGAGAACTGATGCTAAGTGCTAATGCATATAGAATCGTACACACTAGGGGATATAAGCTAGCATCGCCTGACCAGTAAACAAAGATGCTGATGTCATGCGGAGATGCACTCGTTTTATCCTCCCACGCCTGCCGTGTGACGACGCTGAAGTTAGCTTCCTATTCGGCAGTTAAGGGATAATTAAGTGAAAGTTAACTGACGTTAACTTACTGGAAGCTGTTATGCATTTTAGGCAAAGCCTTAACGCTGTCTGAAACACTTTTTTTGATTTGAAAAACTTTAATTCTATTTGTGAAAATGAAAAAGGGCAATTTCACTGCCTTTTCTTCACATGCAGACCACAGGTCCAGATCCAAAACCACTGTAACGTTACCTAGAGCTCTCAAATCTGGACTAGATTATTCCTCGAAGCCTTTTTTTATTTCGTGAAAGATCTGGACCTGATCTCTAGGTGTAGTGGTTTTGTGTCTGGACCTGGTCTAATGTGGCCTGCATGTGGAGAAAAAGCAGTGAAATTGTCCTTTTTTCATTTTCACAAAAAAAACTGCCGAATCGTAAGCTAACTTCAGCGTCGTTGCCGTGTGAGAGGCGTGTAATACAAACTCCTCTGATGAGGGGCGGAGCTAGGGTTTTAGAACTACCGAAGAAAAACGAACAGGGAACTCTGTTAAAAATGTCTGATTATTTGGATTTTTATATTGTATTTAGTAGATTAATTTGGAGAAAGTTGTCTGCTGTTTTTAAGATATTTCTAAGCTGCTTCTCCACACTGCTGTGGATCACAATGCTGGTACTGAAATGTGAAAATGTAATTTTGTTGGCATAAAGTGAGTCAAATTTAAATAGAATACATCTCGAAATGCTAAAGAAAATACCCTGTAAAATACCCACTGTGGCAAAATTTCAGTTTCAGGCTGTAAAATCCCCCAGGTCCCTAAGCTTCCCCAAATTCCCAGGGAAAATAAAGCCCTGTTTCTGATTTTACTGTACTGTTTGTTGTGTCAAAATGTTTTAATGCATGACAGCTAGCGCCACCAGCTCCATATTAAAGCATCAGTAATGAGCCATTAATAAAGTATAATGCTCTGAAAGTGGCCATTTTGCATGAGTCAATTTACTTTTGATACTTCAGAATATATTTGCTTATAGTACCTCTAGTTTTATTTGTTACTTAAATGTTAGTAGCAGGACTTGTAATAGGGTATTTTTACAACAAGGCATTGCAGGATCTGAGTACTTCTTCCACAACTGATGGTGACAATGTGACAACTGACCGTAAAAGGAGACCTAATGCAGCTTTAACCATAGGCGTCTTTCCCAGAGGACATTTTGATATGTCAAAGTACGAAAAGCACAGGTGTAATATATAAAATTGTGCACACTGGCTCACTTCTCATTAGAGGCCATAAGCTAGTCTAGCCTCACTAAATTTTTGCCTAAAACCAGAGTAACTACACAGACATCACTAATTAATGTGGTTTATACTGTCTATACACAGGTTTAAGCATGATTTAAGAAAAATCTTTTCAAAACCAAAAAGAAACCATTTTGAGATGCTTTGTTTGGGAAAATCAAAAACAGCAAAGACATGCTCTTCATTTCCATTAAGACTTTAATATTGTCAACCTCTAACACAATCCTGCTAAGAAACTGCATTGAAGGACAGAAAAGGTGAAAAGTATGCTCAGAACAGTGAGTCCATACAGCTGCATATTTTAACTAATGGACACACGTTTGCAATTACTGAACATGGTTTAGGAAAGGTTTTCAAAACAAACTCACAAAATGACAAATCTTCAGTAGCCAACATCAAAAAGTCAAATCACATAGGGCATGATAAATAATGGATATATTGTACGGAAGTGCAAGAACACCTACAGTCAATTTTTACCAATTGTGGGAAGTTGGGGCATCGTCGAGAGTGACAATCTCCACAGTGCAGGGGCAAAAAAAAAATAGCTGGAAACAATAAAAGGGGTAAAAAAGGAAACTTAAGAAAGAAGTTAAAAACACACAGATTGAATAATGCGGCTATGCAATTTTGAACAGTGGAGACAGGATTATTTTTGTCTAAAAAGACTGGACAGACAGAAACCTGTAAAGTCGTTCTGTAATTTAAGCTGTATATTCCTCACAACACACTCATCATAACACAACATCATCTGTTTAAATGATGTATGGAATGACAGTAGATCAGAGTAAGGGATGGTTCAGACCAAAAGAAATTAATATTTAAAATAAAGCTATCATATCTGGTAGAGGGTGACTTGTGGTAACATGGTACTCTCAGCTCAGACAATGAAAATGCATCCAGTTCTGAGAAAACAATAAAAAAGAAAAAGAAATAAAAGTGCTTCACCGCCATTAGATTCTCTAATATAACCAGTTATCACAATTACGTCACTATTTATTATATTTACACAGAAATATTTGCAACATTATGTTTTGTGATCTTCAGTGTCCTCCTTTTAAGTACACTTGAATATAAAATAAACATTTGATTTCCATCAACCGCACAGTCCTTACACTCATATCATCAACAGAGATGAATACAATGACAGATTTTAGTATTTGCAGTTTTAGCGTTCCCCGCTTCACGCATTTCATTTTGTGCCACATGTACATACGCACTGAGGCACTCTTATTGCTGTCTTTTATACATCTACACTCCCAACACATGAAATACTAAAATAACCTAAATCAAGATTAAAGCTATGATCAGTACATTTAAAAGGAAACCAGGAAGACAAAAACACCTCGCATTTCCTTTCACTTCACTAATCATCCAGCCAGTAGAATCAGCACACAGCTCAGTGACAACTTGGAGCACAGCTCTGCTGCTCTTAAATCAACCTCGACTGTTTAAATGGTGCGTCTCGACATTTACTTTGAAAGCACAACTGTTAGAGGCGATCCAAGCATCATTAAGAGCACAAACTTTAGGCTCTTGTGTGCTTGGGTGGAGAATGAAAATAGACTTGATAGCACATTTTATCTTAAACTTAAGCATTAGAGTCATTCTTGGAGTCAATATGATTTCATTATATTAGGATCTTGCTCTCAATTACATGATAAACAGCTACACTCTTTACAGAGACAGTTTCAGCTTGAACATGCCCCCTTCACAAATACAAAAGAAAATGCATCTGCCACCCATATATCGGGGGGTGGTTTTGCGGGGGGTCTAGAGGATAGGATTATTGGGTTTTCCCTCTAAAAACAAAAGTAACTTCTGTTGTAATAAACACTATAGAATGTGAACAGGATCAATTTACAGTGTAGTAGAGAAACTCTACATGTAACTTCCTCGTCCAAACAAGTGGATTTAGTGTTAAGTTATTCTTCAAAATTGATTGTTGAAGAAAAAAAAAAAAACCCAATGTGAATACCCCCCCCCCATTATTAGCAAAAGTGCTGTTGGTATTTTTTTAATTTATTTCATTATTCCATTGGTACTTACAGATTTGTTTGGTGCCTCTATTTTTGTTCATATAGCATTCACTATGCTATCATATGAAATAAAGATATATTCTTTTAAAATGAATGTGGTACACACAGAAATGCCATTATTAACTGTCATTCTTATAGTAAAAAACTTTTTTTTTTAAAAAGCTTGTCGTCTGCAGCTATTTAAAGACCCAGAATCAGAAAAATCGGTCACCACAACAGACGTTACCAGGCCAATATATGAGGAGAGGCATAATCATAATGACCTTTCACGTCTCTTCACCACTACCATGTATTATATAGGGGGATCGGTGGAATATCAGGGTAAAAGAAAAAAGAAAATCACGAGATTTTGAACTAGTCAAGTGCAAAAATGAAAAAAGGCTAATATGTAGGTATAGTTGTTTCACTTCAGAAATTAAAGTAGCACCGCAAATCACCATAAATTCAAAGGCAAACTCTGTATCATGTCTTAGTGTTTGTGACATTTATTATTTTATATCAGTCCAAAAATTATTGTTTTTACTTCCTCTTCTTTGTCAGAACCACTGAATCCCGTGCATTTATGCACCTGATGTGGTCTGAAACTGGTACAATGAATATTTACTGTGTGAACTATTTAAAAAGTTGGGTATGACTAAACTTTGACTTACAGTGTTGCTGTGCTGGTGAAGCTGCAATACATTCATGGCTAATATAATCAGAATCCAGAATGCACAACAAAAACAAAACACATAAATGACATGTTAGCTTACTATATCTAAGCAAACCATGGTTATTGTAAGACATCACCTGGATGAATTACGCCTTTGAAAGTAAAGAAAAATGCATAATGACATTACCAGAATAACCTGTTGCCAAATGCAACTCAAAAGGTGATACCAAAGAACAGGCAGTAGACAAAGATCAAGATAAACATCAGTGTGTGAGAGGCAGTGAGAGAGAGAACGCTGAACACTAATCAGCTACGATGTTACAACAATGCTACGATGTGCATTGCATCTACGTTGAGGGTGAAGTCCAGATGCCCTTCATCCTGAGCAAATCACTGCTGGAAAAGGGGAGCCAAGTGGGGTGATCAGTTCAAGTTATGGACTTAGATAGGTTGATGTCAGGCTTGATTCCCTATTTTAGCTGATGTAAGGTAGTTTACCTCTTCTCATTTGTACACCACGGAGGAAAACGGGCTGACTCGGCTGGGATCAGAAGATGTCCGGGCACATGTCCCATTTGCCTTGTTCCTTCGCCTCCCAGTAACCGCCCTTGTAGACGTGCAAGGTCTCTCCGGATACGGGGTCGTCTAACTTCTCAAACCACAGTGCTTGGTAGTTTTCTTGATGGGGGGCTAAATGAAGAGAAAGAAAATCTTTTACCAAGAAGAAAATTCAAAGGGACCCTAGGTGAGGTTTGGGAAGCCACTGAGCCATGACAACACATCATGCTTAAAATAAGCTGACATGCTCTCAGATGGTTGACTAAGAGATAGAGGTATTTAATGTTTCCGATCGCTTGGTCTTCAGATGCACCTTATTCAAACCGAAAACAAAACAAAGGAGGCGGGTTATAGATGAGTGCTCAATGAAACCACCAATTTTCTCCTCTGCCATGTGGAGAGAATAAGGCTCACAACTGGGACCACAAGACCACAGTATACTGATCAATGACTACTCTAAAATACTCAAGTATTATGTTTGTACCAATTCTACAGTCAGCTACAGTCTTCTATAGGGTTCCCTAAAGACTACCAACACAAATCTAAATAACAAAAAGACAAAAAAAACAGGGGATGATATCAGAGCAACGCTGATACGATTACTTGCTTTTGACTTGAGCTCCATAAGGACCTTCCTTGCCTTCCACTAAGTTGCAAAGGATGTAAAGAGGATATGATAAAAAATGAACAGGAGTTCTTTATCTAGATTCAATTCAATTACTTGAATTTGAATAAAAATTCACACTGTATGTTTTACGTCATGATCAGAATACTTGCTTAGATAAGGGAAGAGTGATGGTCCATAAGGGGCTGAAAATAGAAGAATTACGGATGAATCTTTGCGAGTTAGGACATAAAAGATTGGGTATGATATGAAGACACAAAGAAGAACAGAGAGTGAAATGTAAGGGGCTACTTGCATGCAACAGGTGTATGAGGGGAAGAGTCCTCTGTGTCAGCTGAACACCAGCACAAAAAAAAGAGATGTAAATCCACAACTCAATCCAAAATTCACACATAATGCATGTTTATGTTCATTTTAGAAGTGTTGTGTGTAGCATCTTAAACCAACTCGGCGTGTCAAAAACACTGACAGCCAAATATACTAACTATAAACAAAACGGCAATAGACAGGACAGGTTTTGACATCTAACACATACACACAAAGAGGATCTCAGCTTCTTAGCTGTAAGATTTTTCTTGCCATCGTTGTCTGCACTAAACTGCCCTCTTCCCATTTGTGCCGCAAAGCAATTTCATTTTGTTGGCGTAAAACTAACAGGCGATTTTATCTGACTTGGTGGCAGTGTAGAGGCTGATGAAAAATATAGTGAAGTCAAACCGGTATTGAGTAGTCTGTGGCCTCTTTCAACCTGTACAGTTGAAGATGCCTAGAGGGGGAGTCTTGGGTGTTTAGTTCCAAACAGCATGTAACAAAAATCTAGTTTATTTCTCCACAAATTACACTTGTTTCAGTTACTCTGACACCACTAGTATTGAGAAACAAGGCATTTTTCACTCACTGCTCTGTTAAAATGCTACACAAAGCACATTTAAAAGTAAATATTATGTAAAGCTGGGAAGTGATACTTGCTTTCATCAGAAACCTCATTTGCTTCTGTGCCAGACTCCCCTGCATCAGCTAAATGGAACAGAAATGGATTAAGGGATGGAAAAAGGTGAATGATGTGAATGAGTGATGCATGATGATGAAGATATTTAGCACCTTCATATCTCTCTCTCTCTCACACACACACACACACACACACACACACACACACACAGTGTCTTTGCATCTAGAGTTGCTATATAGTGTAGATCAAGGGTGGGGAAAGACTATAAGAAGAGTACTTGCTTTTTAAGGGTGAATCATTGATTGAATCCTCAGTGACTGCTTAGGGTTGAGACAGAGACAGGTAGACAAGGTATTCCAAGACAGACAAAGTGGACAAAAAGATGAATGGATAGAAAAACACTGGACATAAACACAAGACAAATAGATAAACTCCAAAACAAAGCTGATTTCCTTCTATTTTTTTTTTACCTTCCTCAGGTGTGCTGGCTGTGACAGCCTCCCTCTCCCTTTCTCGACGGGTGGTGCGCTGTTTCTCTTCTAGCCTCTGTTTCTCTGCGTTGGCCTCATCCCAACGGCCGTCCTCCATTAACCTTTGGTCAGGGCGTCGTCGACTGTCTGTTGGCGCCACTCCCTCTTCAAATTCATTGAGTGTCAAGGCCAGTGAGGAGAAGTAGTACATGTTTTCTGCTCCCTCTCTGTAAAGTCATCACCATGAAAGATCAGTGGCACAAAGCTACAATAATTTACACGCTGCCCTACCTCTATAGTTCCATTTGTTTAAAAGCACTTTCAACTTTCCCAATACTACCAATCTTCTTTAAAACTGTAACTCACGGTAAAGGGTTCTTTGTCCAGATTTCTTTGGCTTTGAGGGTCTGATAGACAGTCCTTTGTTTGCCTTCAGTGCCGTTCTCGCCTTTACTGCTCTGCATTACCCTGGAAAACTCCATCTTCTCATCCCACGTACCTGATAGCACGTAATGGGCCTTCCCATCCTTATCCGTTACTACTCCCGTTACCTGAGAGACAAACACAGATTTCCAGTTAAGAGTGTACCCAAAGAGACTACGGTAGGAAATGCATAATTTTACCAAAGCATATTTGACATTTATTTATTTATTATTTAACAAACTGTTTGGAAAGTGTTTGTCGTGTTCTGACCATAAAGAAACTTTCAATCAGGAGCAAAAATCAGCCTTTAAACTTGAAAGAAATAATGATTTGACATTTATTGTGATAATTATCGATATCGAATTACATTAAATTTTTTTAATCGCGATAACATTTTTGGCCATATCGCTCAGCCCTAAGTACACCTTTACAATCTAGTGCAATTATACACACACACACACACACACACACACACACACACACACACACACACACACCAGCTCTGCCATAAATTCTACTTTATTTAAAAAAAATAAACAAACGCGTCTTCCTGTAAAGAAGCATATCCGCTCTGGCTATACACACAGTAAGTGCTATTTAATAAAAAAGAACAATATAAAGAAAAAGAACCACCTTTCTTGGTACATCTCTGGAGAAGTAACTGTAGGGAGCAAACTTGAGGTGGCAGCGATCTCCTGTCCTGTGGTTCACCACATCTATCTCACCTGACTGGAAGGGGACAAAAAGGAAGAGACAAAATATTTTGTTGTTGAAGACTTAAAGGATAAAACTAGAAAAATGATAAGCAAAAGGTTTTATAAGGACATCTCTGTCATTTATCTATCCTCAAGTAGTTGGTATTGGTATTAAGGCTTGGTCAGCTTTAAATTTACCTGGTCAATCCATAATTTTCCAACAATGATGTTGTGTACTGTTGTAGTCACTTTCTTCCAAGAGTAGTGATTGTTGCTTTTCTCAAATATACACTGGATAGAACCTAGGGATAGAGAGGGAACAATGTTAGAGCTGGCAGTGGTCATTTTTAACCTGCCCACCCAAAATATAAACATTATATTCTATGTTATAGTACATACTAAGGTTCATAGGATAGTGAGCAGGGGGAAAAAGGTTATTTTAAAGATCTACGCAGTGACAGCCACATTGGTGACCTATGCACTGACTAACTGTGGAAAAACTAGCATGACTGTAAGCAGCAGTCACACCAGTATTAGCAGGGTGGCACTTTATTGTACGCTGTAATGAAAGGTAAGATTGCTGGAGCTTGCCAGACTAGCTAGTTGTGTCCTCATTTTACAAGTAAAAAAATAAATAAAAATAACTAGAACTCACACTAAACTCCCAGCCATACTATATCTCCTCTGTTCTGCTTTTATCCTTTCAGCTACACAAACAGACGTGCTCAGAAATGCACACAATCCATTTTCCCCAATTAAAAATTATGACTAGTGAGGGGTCAATTCTGCTAGCTCTCTTTTACTGTTCATATTCTGAAGCTCCAGGTTCAACAAGATTAACCCAAACATGAAGTCAAAACATTTCACCCTCCTGCATTCAAACTAACATACTTTTTTCACACTGACTCAAAATATGTACTCTTCAGGCCTGCAATTCAGCCTGCATGCACTCACCCAAAGGCATGATAGAGAGATATTTCCCTCGAAACTTGCTGGCCAGGGTAATTTCTTGTCTGAGGCTCCAGCCCTTTTCAGAGATGGCATGGTGAGCTGCAGCAGGTGGGTGGTGGCTCACCTGAGAAGAGACGAGAGAAGTGAAGAGATAAAGTCAAGATTTGATCATCACAATTATGCGATGGCTTGGAACTACTCAAGCGAACAAACATGCTCAACATGCCGAACTTGTTTAATTTTCAGAACTGGAATCTGATCCTGTAGTGAAACCGATACATTTCAGTCTGAACAGAACCAACCATAGTCTGCATAAGTCACGTGTTCCATGTGTGGTGCTTCCTTTTCACAGTAGGTTACAATTTACAATGATTTCCAGTGTTGTTTTCGACATACCTGTTCACAGAGGGAGCGGTACCCACACTCTTTTAGCCGGTCAAGCTCAAACGTTTCTCCCAGCAGAGGATTGAAGGGTTTTCCTGTGCGGTAAACAGTGGTGGAGTAGGAAGAGACCGTGAAAGCGGCCACATAACACATCTGCTCTAGAGAGCTCTGACACTTAGCAGCCTTATCCAGCAGGTCGTAGTACTCCAAGTCTTCAGACAGACGTTGCAGCATTGAGAGAGGCTCATTGAAATTCACCTAGTAGGTACAAAAGGCACAGAGAGAAGAAGTCCGATTACTTCTGATTACTCTTACGAGGAAAGGCCACTTGGATACCAACAAGAGCACATGTTTATTACAGGCATTGGTATCTTTGAGAGCTCCTTTCCAATGCAGTTCTTCATGATGCTCCACAGATTGAGGTAATAGTTGGGCTTGTCGGGGATGCGAGTCCGTCTTTGTCGAACTGACTCTAGCTCAAGGGACTGTGGAGACTCTGGATTGGATGCCAAAGACTGTTCATCAAACTGGTAGAGGAGAAGGAAAACAGCCTTAAGGGTCAGGTGACTGTGGCATGTTGACAAGCAGAGAAGAAGACAAGTCAATACAAACTGTACACACATTTATCGACTGATCGTCCATTCCTGTCTCATTGCTGATCCCACTAACATTGCTGCCAGATCTCCTGGTGGAAAGATAAACAAGAAAGCATAAACTTAAAAACAAAAAAATCAGTACACAAGGAGAGAAAATTTCAAGGTTGAGATAAATAAATAAAAATCACTGACATCTGAAAAAGACAGACAATTAATAACCTGTGATACTTGGGGTCAGCAGGGACAGTAATAAACTCTGCTGGGTCTTCCATAGCATCAAAGAACTCATTGTCATCGTCCTCATCACTGGCATCACCTTTTCCTGAAACGCCTGCTACAGTCAAGAGAGAACGTGAAAGAATAAGTGACTAAATGGCTCAACTGACCTCAGCTGACTGGCGCAGGTACATGGCATGGTGAACAGTTCAGTTGGGGTTGAGAGTTGTACCTTTGTTACCTAAAGCCGGATTGCTGAATGAAGGGGGCAGAACTGTAGCTCCTCTGAAAGCTCTTTCCAAGTGGTTGTGCTGTTTGGCCAGCTGCTCCAGAGTCTCCTCCAGCCGTATCCTCTGGTCTCTTTCAACCTGTAAGGCCTTCTGCCAGCGCTTACTGTGGCTCTGGGCCAGGGACAGGAAGTCTCTACATGCCTTGGGGAGAATACAAAAACAAGAGCAATACATCAGCAGAAGAGTCAACAACAATGATGTGCATTCCTCAGCAATTAACACTTGGGGTGACTTACATTAATCATAGCATTAGATGTGATTCTGAAAAGAGTGGCTCTCTCTGTAACTTGTCTAATCTTTTCCCCCATGTCCCCTCCGATACGAATCCCCTCCAGTTCTGACAAAGACCTGTGTGTGTGGAAGAAAGGAATGAATGAAGGAAGAAACAAATAAACAGGCACACAAAACAAAAAAATACAATCACCCTCATTTTCTTTGGATATTATTGTTTTTTTCCCTAAAGTAATCAAACCGCAAAGTCTGATGACCAATACCTTTGGAGGGCAGACCCATGCTTGACAATAAGATCGTTGCAGGTGGTGAGGTCCTCCACCTTACTGTTGAGTGTGCGTAGTGTGGACTGGACTTCCGAGTTACGGCAGCCTCCACCCTGTCCTGAGGACGGGGGCACTGCAGGACAATCGTCACCCGAGTCATCTGAGGCAGACAACAGAGAATATAATATGACCAAAAACGAAGACATCTTATGAGAAAATGCTTCACACCCAGAGAAATACATGTTTGTGCCTGGCATAGGTGCTGCTGCATACACTGTTTAGATTTCCCTATGAATTCTCATATTCTGTCTCTAGCATTCTCCAACATATTTGTTTTCCCTCTCACCAGATTCAGCCTGCATGTGGACGGCCTTAGCCTTGGCGAGCTCCAGAGCAGTGATCCATCGTTGGCGCTCTACTTCGGAGTTGGCCTTCAAGTGGTAGGTCTGCGCCCCTCCGTTGGAAATGACAAAATTGCAGTAGTCCTCCACTGCAATATTGGCTGTGGCCAAGTTGATGGTGCCTCGGCATGTGTGACCCATCTCTGCCTGGGTCCTGAGGACGAAACAGAGTGAAGTCAAGAATATCAGTTGTGGAGTTTCCAAACCCCCGTTTGGTGAAGTAAATGTTTTTTTTGTAAGGCAATTGTATATTTCCTCAAAATTGCGAGTACTGTGGGTTACTGCTTATGAAATTCAAAAGTTAACAACCTAAGGGATGGGTGGTACCTGCCCCCTCCATTAGGCACCACTTTGGCTTTCTGTTGAGCCAGGACAAAACCCTCTAAATTCATTACATATCATTGCAAAGTCCGTCATATTCATGTAACTTACCTATAATAAGACAGCAGTCCATTGCTCAGAACAAACCAGCGTCTCTGGTAGCCTTTAATGTAGTTAGTCCATTTGAAGAGCCAACCCTTGTAAGTGTCTCCAGGGGTTGGAGTAGGGGGCTTAGGCTCCGACATCACAACAGGCTGTGGTTTCACTGGGTGAAGTTAGAGCCTGTGGGAAATAATAAATAAAACTAGTTAAGATTTGTATTTGTGTTGATATTTCAAAGTACATTTGTCGCATGAAATCTATGCACAAAAAGGTATTTTGGTTGCTACAGACACTCCATCAAAGACTACATTGGCTTGTTAGTGTCAACACGTTTTGACTAGATTCATAAGTTCAGAGTATCATCCTATTATGACATAATTAATACGTTAGCTTTATAAAGGCGCAATGGTGTGTTAGTTTAACTTTCTAGTTCTCGAAAATGGAAGAAAATGATTAACATCAACAAATATTACTTACCTTATAAATCATTTAGTGGACGTTAAATCTACACATAAATAGTAACCTCTCAACGCTGCCTGCACTTGGTCACGTTGGTGACCGTTTGACAATGTTGTTTCACGCCTATGAACACCTATGAACGTTAGCTAGGTAACGTTAACGTTAGTTGAACCTATAGTAGCCCCCAAAAATGAATTAACTTAGCACACCGGGCTGTTTCTATAATGCCGCTGTGCTATTTAGCTCGGATTCAACGTGAACGAGGAAACGGCAACATACGTTAACTTAACAACAAATGATGGCGTGCTGACATGACTCCTACAGAAACTTAACGTTAATAATATGTTTAGCTAACGTTTAACGTTACTGCACTGTAACGGCAACTCTGAAATACTCAGAAAACACAGCTCACTACCGATAACAGTCATCTTAACCTACCAGTTATTTTCCAGGATGGCATACAAGTGTCAAGTAAACATAGCCGGGATATCGTAAGGTACTTCGAGGAACAAGAAACCAGTTCCAAATATTCAAAGCTACTTAAAACAGTGTCCGTCACTAAGCTCGCTGCTAGCTAAACAGGAAGCTGTCACACAGCATGACACGTCGTAGACGATGCTAAAGATCATTTATTAGCTGTACAACTCTCCGTTTATTTGTCAGATATTTTAAGTGACATTAAGACATGGTCATTTTCGTGACACTTACCCTTTCCGCGCAAGACTTTAGCTATGAATGGCGTGCATGTCGTGTTGAATGAAGCGATGTCAGCTCGCTAGTGTTAGCTTTGCTAACCACTTTCAAGCACAATACTTTGCTACAGGTTGTGCAACAAAAAAACGTTCGTTGAGCCCCGTTGCCGTCAACGTTAGTTCCGCTGAGGACAGGCACGATCTCAGACAAAACAAAAGAAAAAACAACTTGCAGGCTTAGCAAAATTAAAAAAAATTATCAAATAATTCTCATACTGAGTCTTGATGGTTATTTGATCATCTGAACGAATGTGCGAATTTGTTCGGTAGTAGTAAAACAATTACTTAATGTATCAATAATTTAATAACAATAAAGTTGCCTGCTCAATATCAACACTATTTTTTTAAGAAAAAGTAAATGCTTCATGTTTTAGTTACAATTTAATTTTATTAAAAATAAAATAATGAATCCTTGTCTTTTAAATTGAGGGGGACGCCCTGCAAGTAATCGGTTATCACCCATCATTTCTATGTGAGGGCTGACATCTATTGTTCAAAAAAATCCAGCCTATTTCAGACCGTGTCTAATGTAAACTGTGAGCTGCACATTAACGTCTCTCTAATTTGCTGTTGGTTAACTTTATTCAAAGGCCAACAATGACATTATTATATGCAACTTGTGATCATAAAGCAACACTATCACTTCCTGTAAAAAACAAACAAAAAACAACCAAATTGTGTATTCATGTATAATGTTTAACATAACTATTATAAAACTATACTGGAAATGTTCATCTTCTGGGTGTTTTCCCACTGTTTTAATTTTTGCCAGTTTGTTGTAAAACCACAAGTTAAAAAAGCCAAATACAATTTGTCAACTCTTCCTTAATATCAGAAACCAAATGCATGTGAACTTTCTTTGGATAAATACTTTCATTTGAAATACTTTAAAATTAATTACAACTGAACCCGTTTCTAACCTCACACCAGAAAATGTGTAATAGCTGTGACAAAACTAAACAGACTTTAAAATTCACACTACCCATGTTACACTGACTAGGTTCTCATTAAAAAACACAACTCTCATCCTAACACTATTTACCTTACCTTGTACACCCAAAACAAAAACATTTCTCTCATTGGTAATGACTTTATTAGACAATTTTACAACAATGAGGCTTGCATGAAATTGGAGCAGTTACTTTACTTAAAACATCATGTGTGTATGTGTGTCCTGTGCATGTGTCAGTGTATGTGTTCAAGATAATTCACTTCCCCCAACTTATTTGGTGATAGTGTTTGCATTCATACTTTTCCCACTCCCACTAAGCACAATATATGGTGTTTTCTGAGATTTCTGTTTCTCTTGAAGCAAAGCCACGGTCCCTAGAGGAGTATCACTGCTGCTCATCTTCTTCAGCAGTGCCTCTTCCTCCAGCTTTTTCATCCTTCTCTCTGTCTTCATCTTTCCAGACCCTTTCCCATGGAATCGATGTGAAAGCTGCCTGAAAGCTTCTTTCGGAGTGAGTTTCCGCCCAGATTCATCCACATACTCAATCTTGACGTCAGGCTTATAGCTCTCCTTCTCCTTGAAATCTTGAGTGAAGCCCCTGTATTCTTCTCGGCGACTGTACTTGTCATCAAAGCCCATCTTGTCCTCAATGCAGTAGTTGTCGTTGGGCAAGGTGCCTTTGGGTGCTCTGACACGGGCTATCTTCTGCATTTGGGTGTCCAGTAGACCTTTGTTTTTGCACAAATGCAAGGCAGCAGCAAGGCCAGAATTGACAATGGGCTCTTCATCTAAAATGGTGGCAGAGGCTGTGGAGAAATCTGGTTGTTTCTGCTCTTCGTCCAAGTTAACTGTGCTCCATCCGACATTCTCATCCATTTCTGAGTCTGATCCTCCAGCATCATCTTTCTCTTCTTCCTGTTCAAAGTCCATAATGTCTTCTTGGTCCTCTCTGTTGCCCGACAGCCCGTACGTTGGAATATCACCCAGAGTTCTACAAAACTCAGAGGTGGCGTTGAAAACAATGTTGTTCTTCTTCTCAGGATCATTGTCATAGTTGCCCTCATCAAGCACTTTAATCTGCTGTGCCACCCTCTCCCCAGAGTCTTTGAGGAGCAGTTTTTGCCTCAGTTTCCTCTGCTTCTCCAATTGTTTCTGCAGCTCCTGCTCTGCCTCATCCTCCTCTACCACAGCTGGCTCAGGAGGTGTAAAATTTTCATCATCACTTATGTCCATTTCTGCCATTCTGATGTCATCAGACATTTGTGGGATATTGTGTGGCAATGTGCTCTGCTCTTCCTCCTTTACTTCCTCATCAGCTTCATCCAACTGTCTGCGGCCTCGACCACGTGTCCTGGAGCCAAAATCAGTGCAGCGAGTGTCATCGAGTTCATCTGCAACGGTCTCCTTCTCCTTCTTCCTGATCTTCTTCACACGGCGTTTTGTCTTTTTAAAGCTCACCATTTCCTGAGGTGAGTAATACTCTGAGGCGATGGCGAGAGCAGGCATTTCCAAGGACTGGGCCTGATTTCGGAGAGCCTCTCTCATGGCCTGTAGCTCCCGCTCTCGCTCCCCATCAGCAAAGCCCCCTGTATTCAACCGAAAACTCTTTTTCTTTTCACCATCAATTTCCTCGTCGTACTTTGACAGTATGGAGCGGGCCTTAAATTCAACCATGTCATCCACACTCTCCTCCTCTTCATAGGGCTTGTAATCTGGCTTTTTCTTTTTTAACTCCACATTCTTTTCTGCTTTTTCCTTGTCCACCAGTCCGACATTCACAAGCACATCCTCCTCCTCTTCAAGTACACCCTTGTCTTGTAGGGTCAGGATGACAGTCTGGCCCTCATTGAAAGAACCCACCTTGTGCTGCACTTTGAGCCCCTTTAGATCTTGAGATGTGTAGGCATCTTTTTTGCTGTGCGCAAACTCCTCCTCTACCAGACTGCTGACACCAAACTCCTCATCCATCTCTTCCAGAAGTTTGGCTCTTTTCTCTGCCATTTCTTTTTCTTTTGCCAGCGTTCTGCTTCTCTCAACCCAAGCAGATGTGTCATCCAGCCAGTCATCCTCTGCCAGGGTCTTGACTTTACCCAGTTTCTGGTTCTGGAGGCGTTTTTCTTTCATTGCAGCAAGCTTCTCTCTCATCTCTTTCTGCTGTGCAATAAGAACAGGGTTGATGGTCTCAGCAACCATTGGTTCCTCTTTGGTCCCGAGCTCCTTCTTGTTCTCATTTAATTCCAGAGGCTTCAGACCCAGCTTGGCTCTGAGTTTGTTTGTCTCCTCAATGCTGAGGGATGCGTCTCCGCTTGCAGACTGAGGTCCCACTTCTGTATTGCTTTGTTCATATCCAAGATCAACTTTCTCCTTCTTCACTCGAGGCTCTCCGCTGCTTTTTTCACCTTTGCTGCGGCTCTCCCGTCCGCTTCTGTCCCGGGACCTGGAACGTTTTCTTTTTTCTTTTTCCCGAGTCCCATCCCGTTCTGAAGCGTCTCTGTCTCGGTCCTTGTGGCGATGTTTCTTATGTTCGCGACGGCGCTCTTCTGTGTCCTTGTCGCGGCTCTTCTCCTTGTGTTTCTTGGACGACCCCATTATTTCCGCTGCAGGTTACAACGCTACTGCTGTTAAATATACTTTCTTGCACAGCGTGTTGGATACTGGCAGCAAAAAATAGCTAGTTTTTTTTCGCTAACTAGCTCACATTAGCTGTGATAGCTAAGTGGCTAACTGACGGCACAACTCACTTAGTGCGAAAACAAAAATTAAACCTTGTCTTCGAAAGCCAATATTTATCGACGAGGAGTGAGCGTGAGGAACAATTCATTAGCTATATGTTTTCTTCACGCCAGTTAAGACAATCTACTCCACGTTCATGTCCACATCTTTATCCTTCGTCAAACGAACAGTGAACGACAAGATTACTGTTTCCTGCAAATATACTTCCTGTGGTCTAAGATTAGCGACCAGCTAATGTATACTGCCACCTGCTGTATGGAAGTGATCGTGACAGGCCAGGATTACATTCATGAGCTGCAGCGTTTTGGGAGATAAGACGTTATTATTTATCAAATGGCTTTGACTAGACTAGACTAGAAAAATTGTAAAAGATATAACGTTATATGAAGTGCTAGACATTACGACATTTCGTCCACGTTCACTCTGAATGGTAACATCAATGTCGCTTGGCTTGAGTAAAAGCTTACTTAGCAAGCGTAGTTTTTAATAACATGACTAAAAAAGCCATTGTTTTAACCTGCTGCGTTTGTCGTTAGCTAATGTTTCTGTTGGTTTGTCCTGACAGTTTGCAAATCCTAGCTCAACGTTAGTGCGATAAATTAACGTTGTCACGATTCTCATCTTGAAGTTCAGCTTTGCTCGTTTGCTTCAACTCTTACCGAGACATTTAAAGTTAGCTCGATGGTGAGCAGCTGTTGTTAGCAAGCTATATAGCATTAGCGAGCTATCTCGGCAAGGTTGACAACTTTGGCGACTCGTTAGCATTAGGTATTGGGTTTTGTTTTTATGGACACCAATAATGCTAAATGTTCGCTCGACAGAAAACCGAAGTAACGTTTATGTTAACATCGAGGTTACTGCGTGTTGCCATGGCGATTGTGATACGGAACTAACGTTAGGTCACAAATGTTGAGTTAATAAAGTTCACAAACAAGCAAGCTATGTGCACTCACACGCTAGTTTATGCTAACTGCAAGTGCTATACTGGTCCTACGGCAGTTTCTGTCCGTTAACGTAAAGCTAACATTACCGGTGACATTGCAGGGGGCTGTGACCGAAAGCTCGCGCTAACTCGTTTCGTGGTGGAGGGAATGTGGTCATTGTTTTTTCCCCGGGAACCCGAGCGGGCCAAACACACACACACAAAACCCAACGGCAACTAACGTTAACGGATAGGACACAAAAATAGCCAGTAGCTGTTCGGTCAAGGTGAGTTACTGTTGTCAAGCTGTACGCGAGTTCACGTTGGCTAAAATTAACGGTTGTTGGTAAGAAATGACGCATTTGATGCTTTAATGTAACTTAACTGTTAACGTTAACTGTTGGCTAAAACATTTGCATTGGGTTCATGCAACCTGCGTGTGTTAGTAACATTAGCGCTAATAATCATATCAATTTTAACATTTGGTGAGCAGTGCGTCGTTATTAATAGCTAACTACTGTTAACGTTAGCTAAGTAACCCATTTCAGAAGGGTTATTTGTGAAATGTGAAGCATGCTGTCGTTTTTAGACCACTGTCGTTAGGTTAACTTACAGTGGGTTAAGCTATGAATGTTAGTTTACTAGTTAAGTGTTTTCATATTCTCATAACGTTAATGTCCTTTTTGTTTCTTGTGTGTTCTTTTAATGTAAGCTTCTATAACGTGCTTGTTTTGTTGTCCTGTGTGGCGAGGAGGATCTCTTTTGTGGTGAATTCCAGCAAGCTGTAACATTAAGCATGCAGTGTCTTTATCAGTGAAATGTCCTTTTTTCTATAATGTTTTATGTAGTCTTGTTATAAGTCTTGTTTTGTTCTGTGGTTTGTGTTTGGTGACCAGTATGCATTTTGTTGTGAATTGCAGAAAGCTGTAAGAAGGTGACATGGCAACCGGAGGCACTCCTTTTGATGACAGTGCAGAAGAGCTGCACAACTGGACTGTAACCAATGGCAGTCTGGAAGACAGACTCAACAACATGGTAAGGGCTGCTCAGAACCTTAAAGAAGACAAATAATCGGTTGTTTCATTGTCACATAATGTTACATTGGAAGGGCTTCTACAGCCAATTTCACCATCATTTTGTAATTCTAAATGTAAAGTACATGTTGTCTTGTCACTATCATTGCTTATTGATGCCATGATTGGTCTAATATGTAAATTATAAAAGTAAACATGCATAATAAATAACAGTGCAATGTTTTTGCTGTTAATCAGGACTGGGGTGTACAGCAGAAGAAAGCCAACCGATCGTCAGAGAAGAACAAGAAGAAGCTGTCAGCTGGGGTGGTTGAGAGCCGCCTGACTAATGATATTTCACCAGAGTCCACCCCTGGGGCCGGGCGCAGGAGAGCACGCACTCCTCATTCCTTTCCCCACATCAAATACACCACTCAGATGTCTGTCCCAGACCAGGCTGAGCTGGACAAGCTGCGTCAGAGAATCAATTTCACAGACTTGGATGAGGTGAAAAGTTGCTTCACACCATCAGTAATCATTTTTTATTCAGTCTGGTCAATATTGTTGTTAATTTGCATCCTAGGAATGCAAGGATATATTTTTTTTAATGAGTGACATACTGCCACATGTATGAATTTATGGGCAGTAGCTCAATGGACATTGGCAATGAGCCGATGGGTTGACAAACTAACTACAACACTTAAAAACAGAACCCAGTACTCAAAAGGAATTAACCTAATAGAATTCAATTTGCTTGTATTTCCAATGCACTGAAAGATGGCCATACCTGAACATATATAACTGACCCAGTTGCTGCTGTTTATGTCTTTAACGTTGTTTGTAAGATGGGGAGAAACACAACACACAATTTTACATATGGCATTAAGTGGTGTGGTAATGTGTAATGCAATATTTTACTTTAAAGGTTGAATGAGGATTTCTTTCACCACTACTTTGCACTTTAGAGCAACCTTTTTATGAATGTGTTCCCATGTTGACTGTATGCCTTCGATCAGCATGAGGACACGCTTGCCACAAACACACAAGTGCCTTGATACTAGTTTCTTTTGTGGAATCTCAAGGACATGGAATAAAAATCTAAAGGATTATCACACTCTTAAATGAAATGCAAAGTTGTAGTTCATGTTTAGCAGTATTTTTCATAGTTTGGTGTAGAGTTGTTTGGATGATCTTGTCCTGCTATGGAGCTGAGGTTGGTAGAATGGCACAGCAGTACACGAAGGGGGAAGCCACAACAGAGTGAAAACTTTACAAAGCTGAAGTCAGAGAGAGGATTTTGTATCAATGCAGCGGTGTCCTGTTTTTACTCGGCCAATAAATCATGTTTACATGTTCGTAGCATAGTTATCCATAACGGTGTGTTTTTTGGAGAGCCAAAATTTACGTACTGTTCATTAACAATGAAAGTCTGCCTTTTTACACTTTGACTTAAAATACCTGAACACTTACAGTATTTAAGTTTTTAAAAGAAAATGTACATGTACACTTGATTGGTGATTTGTCTGATTTAAATCTTTTCTTCTTCTTCAGAGGAGCATAGGCAGTGACTCCCAAGGACGTGTCACAGCTGCCAACAACCAGCGGCAGTTAGCTGGAGAGAACAAGAAGCCCTACAACTTCCTACCTCTGCATGTAAACACTAACAAAAGCAGGGAGCTGCTCCCTCCCTCCTCCTCTGCCCCAGCCACACCAGCTACCACCAAGGAAACTAAGAAACAGGGCCCAGGACTCAGGGATACATTAACCCCTTTGGTTCCTACCAAGGATACTCCAAGGCTCAGCCGTGATGGCACCGAGAGAGGGCCCTTAGCGCACAGAGAATATGGGAGAGGAGAGCAGAGAATAGACAGCAGCCAGGTAATATTTTGTTTTGTTGTTAACTAAGGTTTTAGTCTGTTGTTACTCTAGTTTAACTTCCACTTGATGCCTTGTGAGTGAGGATTGAGTGGAACAAAGAGGTGTTTCTCTCAAAAACACAGAAGCCTGTGTGTACTGAATAAGCAAAAACTTTGACCTTCTGCTGGTGCTAGAGGAAAAGTCAGAGGATTGCCTAAGTAATTTGAATTTATCCTCTAGGGAACCTGAACACCTGTATCAGAGTTATTCAGATGTATCAAATGAAAATGTGAAAATTGCACAACAGCGGCTATGTAAAAGGGGTTGCTCATGGTCAAGAACCCACAAAGAATTATTTTTCCCCTTCGCCTTATACAGCTTTATAGCAAGGTATATCTGTTTAGCTGCCCAGTCTGTAACTTTACTGTTTTCGTTAGCTCTCATAGCGTTTTTTCGTTTTCAGCAAAAAGCTCTAAAAACCAACTGTACACTACCTGCTCAGCACCAAACAGCAGACTGACACAGTTAACAATTAGCTGATGAACATAGTGGCGCATTTAGCAGTAGAGATGCACTGATTTTCTGATCTCTGATTTTTTAGGTCTGACCTCCTCATTCCAAAACTATAATTGAAACAGGCTACATACACAAACATTTTAGAAACTTTTCTTTCTCTCACTATCACTCAAACATATCTCAAAATAAATAGCAATATAACTCGTCTCAGTGTTTACTACAGAATAACTGTGGTTGGGACATGGGGGAGTATAGTTGTAAATTTTATTAGAAAATATTTGAAAGAGTACATTATTTTAACTATATTAATTCTCTTCTAATATGTTCACCGTTGCTTTACCTTGTCCTTGCTTGTAAATATCAATCCGTGCCTGCATCTTCTAATGTAAATCCAGATAACGTCTCACTCTCTCTGTTTCTCTGCCAAATACACTTTATCTGCCGTTAATAAACCTGGGTCAATGTGGGGAAACACAGCTTTTTTTGTGTTTACAGGTATTTCAGACAGTGTTTCATTTCAGTGTTGTGTCTTTTTCACGTACGTTGAAGAACCTCCATGAAGCTGACCACATGTTTAAGCGCACGTGTGTGTGGCTGTGACAATAGTCGATTACTCTGGTCTGTGCCACTGTGCGCATGACGTGAAACACTGTGCAACATGCATGTAAATGTGACCGGCACAGAATCAGATATGTGACAATGATCAGCCCTGGTCACCGGTCATGGGCGATTAAACTGAAAACTGGCCAATTCCGGTCACCAGCCGATCGATCGGTGAATCTCTGTTTAGCAGTTAAGAGAGAAGATGGTGAAGGTCAAAAACAGAGGTGGCCAAATACACAACTCTAAATGAACGAGTTTGCTACCAAGTTCACCATCTCAGCTTATTAGGTCATTGCATCTCAATGTTGTGTTAACAAGTTTCACTGCTTCCAAGTGGACAAAAAAATCTGTTATTGCAGGTTTAATTATACCAATCCTGCTTAGAAAGTTAATGTCACATTTCATTTAAACGAGTCCTTTTCATATGTACACACGGCATTGTCTATATATCACTGTACTCCAGACTACTCTGTGAAATCAGAACTAGGATGAAAGTGAGGGAGACCTAGTGCGGTTGAAACTAGGCTGTATTTAGGGCAATTTATAAATATGCCACCCTTGGTGGTGGTGAGTTTTGTGCCCAACCCCCTTTCTGCCCTTATTTCGCCCAGTCTGGGCCGTCATTGCAGATGCTCGCTTACCTTTCCTTGCGTCTTTCTCTTCTTTTAATTTACTTTTCTGAAACCCACACCCATACACCACCCTCCTCTCTTTATATGGTCTCAGGTGGTGAGCAAATTGGTACAGATCCGGGAGTACATCAGTAAGGCCAGCTCTATGCGGGATGACCTGGTGGAGAAGAGTGATGTGCCGGCCAACGTGGAGCGTCTCTCACATCTCATCGACCACCTCAAGGAGCAGGAGAAGTCCTATTTACGGTTCCTGCAGAAAATGCTGGTTAGTCCGTCTTTTTTTTTCTCTTTTGTCTTTTCCAGAATTATGTAGTTATTTGCCTTTCTGTATTTGCTGTCAGACAAAGGTATACAATTTCAGTAAAATGTGACCTTTCATGTGTAAAGCTTTTCTTAGTTAATTCATGGTTAAAATGGGACCTGTTTGTGTTTTTATCTTAGCAGTTTGCCACACACAATATATATATATTTTAATGGCAGTCTTTTTCTGTGGCTTGAAACACTTCAACAGTCAAATCATGCGATGATAAAATTGTGCTTGTTAGCATTTTGCCTTGCCTGGAGCATTTATGTGAAATATATAGTAGTATTTGCAAGAAACATTGATTTTTTTACTATTCCAACTGTTAAATTTACTGCTACCTATATTCCCACATATTATATAACACTACATACATGACAGGCATTCCCCATATATGGAGCATCTGGTGCAGCATATTGCGTTTTGAATCATTTACCAAGTTATTACTTTAAAATTGGGTTCTGCATACATTCCTAATCAGCAGTCTTTGAGTCACTGGTTATTCTTTTCCACTATCTCTATAGACACGGGAGAATGAGGAGGATGATGTGGGGACCCTGGACTCTGCAGTGGGCTCAGGTTCACTGGCAGAGAGCACTACTCTGAACATTGAGGTCTGCTCTTCAGATGCCTCAAATGCAACCGTGTGTACATTTGTGGACTATTTCCAAAATATCTGCCACGTTCTATCTTTGTCAAGGGTATCTGTGTATTAAATGTGGCAATTATTATTAGTATAAGATAATTGTATTTTGTCTTTAAATTCAGACAGGAAGGAGAAATCTAAACTGAGCAATTTGTCTTTCATTTCCTTGTATTGTTGTAGCTTAGTATTATTTGCTGTGGCAGTACCTGACAAGCCTCTTGTACCTTTTCTGCTGAGTAGCATTGCAGTATCGTTCCTGTGTTTTGGTAGATTCAGTGTTTTTAATGCTATGTGGGTGTGAATTTTGTAGGGCTGTAGGCCAGAGATGGTGCGATTTGACCAGAAGGAAGAGTTGGAGAATCTGCGTAAGCAGCACGAGCTGCTGAAAAAGATGCTGGAGCAGCAGGAGCAGCTCAGGGCCCTGCAGGGCCGACAGGAAGCACTAATGGCCATGCAGGACAGTGCAGAACAGGCACTGGCTGTGATTGAAGACACAGGTGAGATGCACACTCACTCAGTCACCGCCTATTCACAATGAAGTGCAGACCAGTAGTTGTTTGTTTAGTTATTGTTTTTTTTATCCAGAAGAAAAAGTAGTATACACTTTTGTCAGGAAGAGATGCATCAGTGACAACAAGTTGGCATCATTTTAATGGAACTGTCACTGTAAGAACTGATTATAAGTTTGAAGGCATATTTATGTATCAACATTTTCTGGTAGATATGTTAACAGTTTCTACGAATTATAATTAATGATTAACATAAACAAACATTCTCCTACGTTTCTTTGACATTTGTTGTTGTCGTTAGTTGTCACAGAAACCACAGGAAGTGTTTCAGGCCTGAGCATCACATCAGAACTGAATGATGAATTGAATGATTTGATCCAGCGGTTCCACAACCAGCTACATGACTCTCAGGTACCATAGACTGTGCATCTGGGCTGCCATAATCTCCTACAGTAATAGCATTATTTCATTAAGAAATATTTCCTATATTGAAATGTCATCTGACTCTGACTGCTGTTCTTAAATAATAAATAATAATTATCACAAAATTATGATATTATGTACGTATCAGTGAAGATATTTATAGTGTACAAATTGACGAATAGACTTTAACCTGGAATGGCATATCCCATAGTCACCCCTATTCTACCTTTTTAAAATGTTTTACTTTTTAAAAATGTGTATTTAATTAAGAAATGTGTCTGTTTCTTAACTGAATAGTAACATAGTAACAGTTTATAGTTCAAGTTTCCATTATTTATGGCTTATAGACTAAAGCAGTGCCAGACAACCGTCGTCAGGCAGAGAGCCTTTCTCTCTCTAGAGAGGTGTGCTGGTCTAGGGCTCCCCAGGCTGTTGGTCCACCTCAACACAGGCCTCTCCTCCACTCTGCCTCTGGTCCCCATACTGGCCTAGACACAGGGACAACAGCAGCCAGTGCCAAACTCACTAAGCTTAAAGAACTCCAAGACAAAAAGCAAACCATGGACAAGATCCTGCGGGAACTGCATTCACTCAGAGACCAGACACTCAATAATAACGCAAGTAAGAGTATTTCCAAAGCCTTTTTGTGCAGTATTTCTGTGGCTTTTTGCCCCTATAAAGTGAAGATGAATAGCATGTGGTTCCCATCAGGTCGTGGTTTGTCAACGCAGTGCAGTCTCAGTATGGGAGGATCTGCAGATTGTCCATCTGCTGTCTGCTCTAATGGGGCCTCTGCTTCCACTTCCTTTCATCCTTCACTCACGCAACACCAGGATGGCTCCAATTCCACAGACAAGCTCAGGTATACACAAAAACCACACCACTCAAGCGGTTGAAAGGGCAGGTCAGATAGCAGCAGCAGGGTGTTGTATAGAGTGGGGGTGGTGTGATGTAGGGTGGTATTGTGAAACCTTGTAGACACAAAACCTACTACTTCTCTTGTTTATAAGTTGCAGGCTTTGCTGAAGTTTTCTTGAAGAAGACACTCAGCCTTCACCCTTTATAGCGCTGCTTTTCTGTAGGTGATTGTACTTTGAGCTATAGTAGAGGGGGGAATTGGAAATTCCCCTCTTGTTTTGACTACTACTAAACATAGTTTACATTTGCCTTTCATTCACATATTTGTGTTCTTCTTATTCCCTACAGGAAGCTAAAGGAGGTCCACAAGCGTTTGAATGAGCTGCGGGAATTGGTTCAGTACTACGAGCAGACTTCGGATATGATGGTGGATGCGGTCAATGAGAATGTGAAAGAGGATGATGATGATGAGGAACAGGAGGAGGAAGATGAGACAGAGGACAGTTCTATGTTTGAGGCCATGTTTGACTCAGAGCAGGAGAACCGCCAGCCTATAACTAACATCAGGTGTGTTGGTCTAAAGGGGGAAAAAGAAAAAAGATTTTTTTAAAATATATATCTTATCACCGTAGGCTCTAGAAAATTATGATGAGCATTTATCATCTGCTGTTTTTATAAACCACACATGAATTGAGAAAATAATTTGCTTAATTGATATTGAAAATAACCTTTAGTTGAAGCATTATATTATAAACAGACTCGGCTTGTATTAAATTTGCTACATTATACTTTAACAGTGCCAATGGGTGGGGAAGGTTTGTTGTTGCTGAGCTCAAGTTACAGTATGATAGCGTTTAGCATTAGGTCACTGTGTGTCTAATTCTGCTACTGGCATTGTGATGTATCCGGTCACTGCATTTTATCTGTTTAGAAACTCACAGCGCAGTGGCAACTGGACAGACTTAAACAGCCTGACCAATGGGCGCAGTGTCAGGAGTAGTGCCACTAACAACCGTGATGGTAGACTCAACACTGAGTGTGAGATCAACAACCGGTCGGCAGCTAACCTCCGCAGCCTCAACATCCCCTCAGCTATAGGTACACTCATGCACACACAGATCCATGTCACAGCTTTTTGTCACAGTCTTGTTTTTGGGTATTCGTGTGGATTATTGCATTTTTTCCTGGGAGCATAATTATTGGATTGTATAAATATAACTGTAACTTTTAAACCCAATTTTAAATTATACTGTTCTATACTGTACAGAATAACTCTGTTTAACTCAAAATTATATTTCTATAACTTTGTTCTCATTTAGAGTGCCAGTACAATAGAGACACCCCTTATAATCGGGTGAAGGACAATGATGAGGATGAAGATGTTCTCGATAATGATGACGGAGCACAGGCTGTGGCTGCAGACAGTGAGGCATCTGGGTCTAGTCGAAGAAGCAGTCTGGGGAATGATGGCGGTTTTGCCCAAAAGGTTCATCGGCACACAGCAAAGCAGAAACTCCGGCAGCTTCAGGAGCTGGTGGCCATGGTTCAGGTGAGGCAGATGACAGAATAATATTAAAGATGCTAAAGTGGGGGTGTAGGTGTTGACTCTTGAATGGCAGAATAAAAGGAAAGCATGTTAAATATATTTCTGACTTTGTCAGCTAATATTAGTAGTATTTAAACCCATTCGGGGTTAAATGTTTTCTCATTACTGTTGCGTCATGTTTGGCCACTTATTTATGGGGAAAAAACACACCACAAAACAAATAATGAGGCTTTGACTGCAAGGAAAATGTGCAACAGTTGTTTAACATCAACTTAACAACAGTTAAGTGTTTTAGGTTGGATTTTTCTTTCTAACAGCTGAGGTGGTGGCTATCTATCTCTGCTATGATAACACCTTTTTAAGTATATACACGCTGAACCAAAAACAAAACTGAACACTGTGCAAATCCTGTGTTTCTGTTTGTATCCAGAGTGATGACACAGATGGCACAACAGCTAATGAGGATGAAGCTTTACACCAACAGCCAAATAATACCAGAGCTAATGTGGCTGGATCGCTGGGGGCCATATCTAAACAGAATCCCAGAGAACTCACTCTCTCTGGCAAGGCCAGGTACAGTATATAAAATATCTGAAAAGACTGATTGTCTGTCCACTTGTCCCGAAACATTATTTTCACTGTATTCTGAGTATTTACTTCTTGTCTGTGGGATGTGACTTGAATTAATTTGCATCAAATCTATTCTGGACACAGGGAGAAGCTGTATGAGGAGAAGCTGCGTCAGCAGAAGCAGGAGCTACAACAGCTCCATGAAGAGCGCCAGAGGCTCATTGAAATCCAAGGCAAAATCCAGGACCTTCAGTGGGCTTGCCCTGACCTCCAGGTATTTTACATCTTATGTCTTCTTCAAATAATATGCCAAGAATCAGAACTAGGATTGATACGAAACAGAATCAGTATGTAGAATTGATATCAGATTTATTTTTATAATTTTGTCAACTCCATTTAAATCAACCTGGGTGGACTAAATCATATGAATATTTCTCAGAAAAGAACACCATCAACTACAATTTCCTAAAATATAACATCTATATAATATAAAATCTAATAAACAGTTTCAACAAAAGTAAACATTGCCTTCTTAAAGGTAGGATTTATTACATGGCTGTTAATTAATATCTGCATTAGTTTTAGCTCAGCCTACCTCAAACTGGCAAATGAGTATAAATCTGCTGTTTATTTAAAGGGTTAGATATTTGTATTTAACAAAATATACCCTTTAAACTTTTTGCGGTCTCCTTTCTAGTCATCTGTGTCCAGCACAGCGAGTCAGCAGGGCTTGCTGAGGAAGGTTCCAGTTGCAGTTTCCACTCCGGCCGCTGTCCAGGCTTCCTCTTCCTCGGGACCCAAAGCCAACTCTGCTGTGCTCAAACCCACTGCTCCAGAAGCAGCTACTTCTTCAGTCACTGACAATGAGGTAAGAGACTCCACCTTGCACACACAAAGCCCCTTGGCTAGCACTAGTCAACTCTCAAAATGACATCGGTACTTCCAGAACAATACAGATTACGATGAGTGTTCCCCTCTGTTCTTGCGTTGTCAGCAGCTTTGGTCAGAGATGCGCCGCCACCAAATTTTGCGTGAAGAACTGAGACAGCGCAGAAAGCACCTAGAGTCATTGATGGCTGAACACCAGCGGCGTAGTGGTCTCATTGACTCTCCCCGGCAGACGGACGACCAAGAAGGCCTTGCTACACCCTCACAGTCTGTCAGTAGAGATGAAAGGTAGGAGACGTACTGTTCTATGGGCCTGTCCCATTAAAACTAACGGTTATTCTATAGACGGCAACATTTTTTATCCATTTGTTGATGTGTAATTAGGACAATGGCTACCTGGGGTTCCTCTCCCTGCCATCTTGATGATGATGATGATGAGGACGAGGATGAATATCGCTCAGAGATGGGTGCAGAGGAGGAAGAGGAGCAGGATGAATGTGAGGAGAGCAGCTCTGATGATGACATCCACATATACTCATCCAGCAGGAACCAGTGCTCTTACAGTAACAGGAAGAATCAAGGAAGGTCAGACCAAGCGGAACGGAAGCAGTTGTGTTTTACTGATAATCTATAATCGTTTTTTAAAAAATTATGTGCTCACCTTTTTCTGTCTTTAGCAACCTGAAGCCTCCACCTGCCTTCTTGGGTGAAGGAAGTGGGAATTCGCCTCTTCATAACAAGTCTAAGGCCAATCAGCAGCAGCAGCAGCAGCAGCAGCAGCAGCAGCAGCAGCAGTCCAGAAGTTTGAACCAGTCTGCGAGCCAACATGGAGGTACACGACGGCAGGAGAACCTGCGCTGGGCCTCTGAGCTCTCTTTCACCGAGGGCTCATGTCATTGGCAGGAACAGGTCAGCCAGCTGCAGAGACAGCTCGACTTCAGCACCAGCATGTGTCAGACCCTCCTGCAGGACCAGCAGGTCGGTGCATTGAACAAATACTTGCACATACTTTACAATTGACACAAGCTTGCACTGCATTTGTAGATTTAATTTGAAGTCATGGTGGAATTGTCAATGTGGTCATTGTTCTCTGCTCCAGTCTTTGTTTAGGTGCCTTTTTACTTTGTCTTTTTGAACATAATGAAACAATTGTCAAATATAAATTCTTCTCCCCTCTCCCTCCCTTCTCTTCCACAGACACTCTCTTATATGTTGCAAACCTTGCTGACAGGTCAGTACAGTGTGTTACCCAACAACCTGTCATCACCACAAGTCCACTTGGTAATGCACCAGCTCAACCAGTGTTACACCCAGCTGACTTGGCAGCAAAACAATGTACAAAGGTGAAAACGATAGCATCAACAGTACAGTACACTACTTTATTTCTATCAAGTAGATAATCTTTTAAAATGTTCAATAATCCGTCATACTTTTCCTTCAGACTAAAACAGGTCCTGAATGACCTCATTCGCCAACAGCAGCATCAGCAGACTTCAACAGCAGGTTGGCAGACACAGAAGCATGGCTCATCCCAGGAATCCCGCTCCAGTCCCTCAGCCTCTCCTGGTGTCTTCCTCCCCTTCTCCTCTAACCTGCATCCTTCAACCAACAACATGTCAACTGCTGCCTTATCCCCATTCCTTCCCAGTATGGCATGCATATTTATTAGCTCCTGAGCTTAATTCTCACACAAAAAATGTTTAGAATGGCATGCAATTCATAGTTTTCAGTCACGTGACGTGCGTGGTGAGTTGGAGGGCAAAAGAACGGACCAACATAGCGGCTCACACTGCGACTCCCCCGTAGAGATGCCGCAAAAGCAGTCAAATTTTATTTGGATCACCTTTCAACTTAAGAAAAAAGAAATTAACACAAACTGCAAGTGCATCCGCTGCCGCATTTCTACCGCTAAAAACCGCCAGCTTCCTGCTGCCGCTTGGGCTGCGGTAATGTTTACTTTTACTTCTGGGTAATCCCTCACCTAACACAGCCCAGGCTTGTCTCCTCGATTAGTAAATCCGGAAGCACAACAACCATCCAGCATTTTGGCAACGCAAAAAGTAACAAACTCAAAGTAATAGTGTATCACATGCATAGGCCTGTTGGTTGGCAGGCAACGGAAATTAACGTCTTTTTGCCCTCCAAGGGAGCGTTTTCATTGGAGTATGACATCACTTGAAAACTATGAATAGAAGCGACAGAAAACTGAAACATCTAAATGAGACTGGATAGACAGGGTTCTCAGGGATCTTTTTTTAGACGAGTGCCAAAAACCCTCAAGCGATTCTGAAATAAATCATGACCTTGAATAAGTTATTGCATTTATGAAAAATTTGGCAGCACCTCTTCACAATAAAAGAAAATAAAAATGTTCAAGAAAATAAATTATAGAGAATTAATGTGTTTTTTTGTACACTGGCTAGATAATGTTGCTAGTACTTGTAGGCGTTATCTTTTCCAATTAGTACATTTAAATTTGAAGTAAGTGGTGCATTATAAAGTGACTCAGTGGGGCAGAAATGTAAGGTCAAAAGCGCTTCTGTTGTGATTTAATTGAATCTATGGACCATTAACACTTAAACTAGAGCAACTTAAGTTTTTTTCCTTTCTTTCACTCTGCAGGTTTAAACTTATTTCCACTCTTCCCTGCGCCCATGGGTGAGTTCCCTCAGGGGGCGGCAGGTCAGGCAATCCCTGACCACCAGAAGCAGCAGTTGGACCCCAACACTTCTATCAAAACAGAGTACATGAGTTTCCCTCCTCCACTGCAGCGCTCTCCTCTTAATACCAATACTGAGAGAGGGTATGTACATAATTTTTGCTTGAATAGACATGGACAACATAGACATTATGTTTATTTATGTAAAGAATGTTCATATATTTGTTTTCCCCTTTAGACCGGCTGGCTGGGTTAAAACCTCCTACGCAAACAACACCGTCCAGCATCACCAATCTAAAATGGAGCCCCAAGAGTCTCCCTCCTCCTCCCCCACTTTCGCCAACCACCGCCTCCGACCTCAAGAATTTGACAGGGAATCACAGGAAAGCTTCAGCAGCATGCCTGATCACGTTGATCCCACCACCATCACAAAGACTTTTAAGGCCGGGCGCAAGGCCTCTGCACAAGCCAACCTGGCCTCACGAACCAAGACACCTAATTCAAAGAGTCGCCGTAGGAGGAGCAAAGGGCACAACAAGAACAGTGAAGGTATCAAAAAATGATTTGCTGGAACCAAATTAGCAAAGACTTGATGAGGACAATTTCACCACTGTTTGTCTTTTAATTTTTGCTTATGTGTTCTACAGGCCACGAGAGTGACAGTGTTAGCAGTACTGCAGACTTTGCCCAGGAGAGGGCAGCCCTGTCTCGTCAGAAGGACCAGAATAAGAGTCTGTTGGACAAGCTGACTCAAGAGAAACTTGACAGCAAAACTAAGCTTGGGAACAAACAAAATGACCTGTCCTCTGGTATGAGTCAGGCTACTTTTAGTGAAAGTTATGCATCCACCTCATGCCTCTTGTGTCTGTGTTAATTTTGTTTTTCTTTGTATACATTTAATATCTGTATCAGGCTTATTTTAGTTAGGTTTTTTTTATTATAACATCTATTATTTTAATTTGATTTCTGTGCATCTGTCATGACCACATGTTTCATTTTAATTTTGGGTTAATTTACTTTGTTGTCACTTTAATTTATCTTACTCACAGCCTATGCTTGGAGAACACCCTTCCTCTCTAACAGAATTGCATGCACAGAAGCACCAGGTAAACTCACGATGCCAAACTCAAGCATCATTTGGTTCTTATGTCACCTAAACATCCTATGCATGTTCTATTTTTGGCTTAACCCAAGGGAAGAATTGTTTTTTACTCATGGATGAGATTATGCCACACACAATGTGTCCACCCAAATCTTATGTTGTCAAATCTTGAACCTGTAGATGCGAGCAGTGACTTCTCACTGTTTGAAGCACTGAGAGAGACCATCTACTCTGAGGTGGCTACTTTGATATCCCAGAATGAGTCCCGTCCCCACTTCCTCATCGAGCTCTTCCATGAGCTGCAGCTGCTCAACACAGACTACTTACGGCAGAGGGCACTGTATTCCCTACAGGTCAGTGCAGACGCATGTAACTCCTTACTGATGTTCTGTTTGAATGTTCAGCTGCTGTTTTAATCTAGTATGGATATTTCCTTTATTGAGTATTGGGTTCTAGGTCATATGGGTTGTTTTCTTAGAGGCAGATATTATCTGGTGACTGGTGACAGATTTTGGTCTCTCAGACTATTTCCAGACATAATTAATTCATATTTGAGAGAGTCTGGACAAAATATCTCTGCTTTCTGGGCCGACCAGACCTGCAGGAGACAACGAATGACAATTAGGAAGAAAAGGAACTTTTGAAATGGCAATGCGATTAAGGCTGCTGGACACTATGGGTTTTAAGGACAACTATGGAGTGGTGGAAATGTAGTCTTGAACTGCTGAGGGGTAATAAGTGTCTTTGTAGGGCTGAGCAATAAAACAATGATAATTACCGCAATATATTGCAAAGCACTTAACTTTTAATTAACTTTATTAATATATTTATTTTGTTGAGGGAAAAGGGACTGAAAAAAAGATTTTACTTATTTTTACTCATGCATATTTGTTGACAAAAGATGTTTTTCATAATTTTTTTTAAAGTCCAACCTTATATTTGTGAAATGATCCACTTTTGGATTTCACATTTATCATGATAATTATCTATATCAAATGATATGAAATATTTTATTGTTTTAACATTTTTGGCCATATTGCCCAGCTCTATGTGTTTGTCTGATTTTTAAAATCAGTCAGCATTTTAAAACTCCTGTAATCTGAGCCTGGCCTTTGATTTAAATGCAGTGTCCCCTTAAGAACTTTGCAGCATTACAAATAATCTCTCCCCGTGTTTTTGCCAGGATATAGTGACCAGGCACCTGGCAGAGAAGAGTGCAGCTGAGGAACAGTTGCCCCGTCTTGGTCCTGTGGTGTGGGCTGCAGGCTCTCAGTCTGAGCTCACACCCAGTGAGAGTCTGGCTACCAGTGATGCAGTAAGAGACAAATTATTGCTTTCCAGTGCGGTATTCTCACATGCCGCTACCAATCCTGCAGTCTTTCCCTCAGTCCTTATTGTCATCCTGCACCTAGTCTTTTCTTAATCACCTTTACTTGCTTCCTCTTCTACATTTCAATACATCTTTCATTAGTTTCTCTCTCAGCCTTGTCTCCTTTCATCCTTCACTGCCTTGTCTCTTTTTATCCTTCATGTCTTTCTTTATTCCCTGATTTTAATTTTCCCTCCCCCATCTTCATTGTCTTTGCATTTAACTTGACAGCAAGACTTCAGAAGCCTGTCTGTAAAGAATGACCCTCATCTCTCCACGACTCTTTTGCCAGATCAGACACGTGTTCTTTGTTCTGGGCCAAGATCCCCAGAGTAATGCTAATTGGGTGCCAGGCCTTTTGTCTGTCTAAATAACGCCTTTATTCAAGAATGATGGATGAAATGTGTAATTTCCCAAATTAGTAGAATGGCAAGAGAAGTCTGTCGATAGAATATGCTGGAAATTTTTCTGGGATGTTAGGTGGATCTGTGATGAGTTATCCTTTCTTCTTTAATCTAAACATTTGGTATAAAACCTTTTTGTTTAAGAACATGTCATATATTTGCCATGGGTGCCTCACATAACAGAATCTTCACCTTTTTCAGGAGGTGGTGGAGAAAAATTTGAGGCTCACACAGGACCCAATGAAGAAGAGGGATGATGCAGAATCTGTGGACAACGACAGCACGATGTCAACCTCCTCCAACTTGGAACCATTTGCTAACGATGACCTGGGTATAGTTATGCATGTAAAAACATTCTGAGTTTGGAAAGCAAGGTGCTGAAGCTTGTGAAAGTGTATACCTATCTGAAACCTTTCCCACATCCTGGTGTTCAGCTGAAACGCTTTGCTTATTGCCTTTAACTATATCAAATTGGGGTACCCCTTCCCACTTTTTCCAGCCAGACTACTCAGGCCATGTCTTGGTAAACTAACCAGGTTACACCTCAGGATCAATGCTTTGGCAATAGAAAATGGGCTGTCAGATTTTGGGAACTTCAGTGACATACATAAGGTGTAAGGCTGGTATACTTTGTTTGATCCTGTAGTGTAAACCTGGTTACAGATGCATTAATATCCATTACAGTCTTCTCTCTCTTACTTCATTGATTTTGAACTTTTTGGATACCATTTGTGTCTCCTTTTCACTACCCCGCTCTCCTTTCTTTGCTGCTCTGATAGGAAACACGGTGATTCATTTAGACAAAGCTCTGGCCAGGATTAGGGAATATGAGCGCATGAAGCTTAAAGCTGAGTTTAACCCCTGCAGCACCAGCACTGCAGGTGCAGGTGGCTCTGAAGTCTCAAATGCTGAACATCCTTCTGCTAACCCTGCTGACCCAGCGGAAGGTACCCAATCATATAAGCCTGCCTGAGTACACTATGTGCAAAGACCTGTAGCAACACTATCACTGCCGTTCACGTAGCTGTTTAATTAAGCAGGATGTTTGAATAAAATGATGTTATTTCTCTGTGAGCAGGAGGTGCAGCTGGTGATATGCGCTGCCCTCAGATTGACACCCAGCAGTTGGATCGTCAGATCAAAGCTATCATGACAGAGGTCATTCCTTTCCTTAAGGTAGGATAACCAACACGGAGCTGCAGGGTGGCTTGTTAGCTTTGTGCTGCAGAGAGTGTACTGGGGTGAAGAAATATGAATTTCTTATAGTTGATACGAGCTATTAAATTTGCTTGTTAGTAATTAATTGCTAAATGTTTGTTGTCAGTTCTGGGTGCACCACTGTGAATATGAACAGTTATTAAGTGAAATCGTTCTGTAATGTTCATGTTTTTTTTTATTAGGAGAACATGGATGAGGTGTGTTCCCTCCAGCTGCTGACATGTGTGCGGCGCATGGTTCTTACTCTCACCCAACACAACGATGAAAGCAAGGAGTTTGTTCGCTTTTTCCACAGACAGCTGGGAGGCATACTGCAGGTGTGACCAGTACCAGGTTCATCAAGTGGAGGTGACACAAGTTTAAGCACATCAAATAAAAAACAAACTTTTCTGACATTCACTCTCTCTTGCTCCAGGACTCTCTTAGTAAATTTGTGGGCCGTACTCTGAAGGACTGTGGGGAGGACCTTTTGGTGGAGATCTCAGAGATCCTCTTCAATGAACTCGCCTTCTTTAGGCTCATGCAGGATTTGGACAACAGCAGCAGCATCGCCAAACACAAAAATAAGAAGATGGCTGAGCAACCCAGTAAAGCAAAGCACAGTCTCAAGGTTAGTTGTTTTTTCTGTTTCCACTTTGTATCTTTGGTAATATAATAAAAGTATGTATAAGGAAAATACTGTGCCACAGAAATGTGTTTGAATGAGACTTCTTTAACTCTTTAATTTATTCCTCTAATTAGGAAAATACAATAGCTGGTGGTAATAAATCAGTTTCTCCAGCCTACACAGATGAAGACAAGGTCAGTCATTTTAATACTGATAATGAAATTGTCAATATTAATTAGTAAACCAGGAATGTGGGTTACAATAATATCTCTCTTTTTCTTCCAGGACCAAGATGAAGCTGAGCAGGAAGGTGATTCTACTCTCCGGGACCTTTACCTGCAGACAGAGAGGAAGAACAGCAGGAGCAGTGCTTCAGAGGTTGAAGAGGAAGATGAGGATGAAGGGGATAGACAAGGAATGCCTCTGTCAATCAGTAAGTGAACATGTTAAAAAGGGCACTTTGGTTTTACTCAGTGAAGAAAAAAACTCCCCAGAAAGTAAGCCAAAGTCCACCCTTCACATTTTTATCCTGTAAATACCAGGATAACATTGTTTAATTATTTGTGCCATCACTGTCAATGAGAAGTGGCCAATAATGCTTTTTTAAAGTTATATCAGGATGTAAATTCAGTAGTGTAGTAAAATAGTTTAGCTACAAATAAGCAAAGATTCCTCATCATGTTAATGTGTACCAGTTCATGTATGTTAAATGTTTCTCTGCCTAAAAGCAATTTTATGTAAATACGCATACATGCATGCATTAGTGTAACACACACGTATCTCTCACTGGCTTTCTTTCAGGTCTTTCCAAAGCAGAGACTCAGGCCCTGACAAACTACGGCAGTGGAGAAGACGAGAATGAGGAGGAGGAAATGGAGGAGTTTGAAGCTGGACCTGTTGATGTGCAAACATCATTACAGGCTTCCGCCGATGGACAGGTGGAGCAGGAGGTCAGGGTTACAGTTAGTCAAAGAGATAATATTTCATAAACAACTGTAATTTTTATTTTATTCTTTTTTTTTTATTCAGCACATTTTTCTGAGCCTGACCTGTGTAATTGTGTCATGCTTCAGGGGACAAGACCCAGCGAAACCCAGGAGACCAAAACTGAGCAGGGGAGTTCAGAGAAAGAGGATGCTGGTGAGGCCTTCATGATATTTTCAGTGGAAATTTCCTTTGAGCTGGAACTGGCTTTTGTCTCATAGAAATCTTGTATTTTTAGACCCTTTTGTTAGTCCATCTCTTATCACATCAGCTTTTTGTCTTTTGTTTTGCAGAAATCAACCAGTCAGTGGGGACTACAGATTCCACAGTGGAGGACCGTGACATGGCGGCGTATCAGAGTCCTGAGGTGGAGAGTAAAGCTGGGGCAGCTGCTACTTCGGAAGCAAGCTCTGCAGTCTTCCATGATCAGGATTTCCAAAAGGAAACAACCACTACTAGCAGCCCCGACACAGACTCACCCGTCATGATCAATGTAGATGTAAGTCCAAGGCTGAAGATGCTTAGTTTCATTTAAAATATGCTCAGGATACTTGTATTTATCCAATTATCAGATTGTATCAAAATAGTGTCTACACCATTGCTCAGTAGTAACACACTGGACTCCTTATTGTTGCTGTTGTGTACTGATTTTGTTAATAATATTGATGCAGGAGATGGGCTCAGGTAACACCAGTCAGAAATCTGATGAGGACGACTTTGTTAAGGTGGATGATTTACCACTGCAGCTTACAGTCATGTGTGAGGTGTGTAACAGCAATTAAAAAACCTTCTGTTTATTTTTAGTATATATTAAAGGGAAGTCGGGGTGTAAAATCCCTGTTAAAAAATGGCTTTATCCAATGATGTACTTGCTGTGTGCTGTACCATTAGGAGGAACTACAGAAGAGAATAGTAGAGGAGCAGCAGAATAACAACCTGTCTGCAGAGATCCTCAATGGAAACACGGAATCGCTGTCTGGGCTGGTGGGAAATGCACATGCACTGAAGGAACCCGGTATGGATTACAATCTTTGTAGTTAGTATTACAGTTTTATTTGTGATTGCCAAATACTCTACAAAAGCCAAGGCCCTATATTGTGTTACCATGCATACATCCATGCAGGAATAAGTTTTTGTATGTACATAAACTAATAGTCCAGTCATTTTAGAGTAAAGTCTGTCTTTTTCTTTGTCTTTTTCAGACACCGGCGGTGCCCAGAGTGTCTAAAGATTTTTACAGATGTCTCAAAATCTAGCAACACTATGCTTACACCCTCAATCTGCTCTGGATGTACGGTTGTTGATTCTTTATCTGCTAGGTTAAAGGAGCAAAGGCTCATAATTGGTCACACGTTAGCTGCGACTCTGACACATAACAGATGCAATTAAACATCTACACATAATTAACACATTCATTTTATTGCTATTACATTCATTGTGATTTATTGGTAATCTGTGGAGGGCTTGTCTTTATGCTGCTGATAACAGAGTTAAGCCTCTGTTTGAATCTTAATAGTACAGAGACTCCCCTTCAGATCCGCCTTAGTCTCTTTCTCGGTTCTGGGATCAGTTTAACACGAGTTGTGTTTTTTTTTTAAATGTTTTATTTGTCTTGGCCTGGCCTTAATGCTGTAAAGCTCATCTTTTCTGCACTTGATTCCTAATTATAAAGAGATTACAGTAGGATAGAAGTTCAGCTATAGCCTGGATGATTTCAGCTAATTGTTTCACTTTTTTCTTTATATCAAAGCTCAGACTTAACTTTTATCCCTTCAGATGCATCTTTATATACTGTTTTGTTCTGTTAATGGTTAATCTTCATTGAATTTCATGTAATTAAAATGTGGACTTCAGTAATGTTTTAAATAATAAAATGCTGGAACTTTAAAAACGTAGCTGTGTGTTGACAAATGTGTCTGTTTTCATGTCAATAATGCTGCAGTGTTGTGCCTTTTCTTCAGATGAGTCATCCTACTGGTAACTGAATGTTACTGTCTCTTACTGTAGTTTACATTACTGCACAATACTTGAGAATACAGCTTATTTAATAAATTTCAATAAAAGAATAATTGAGTAATTTTTCAAGCAAAAATTCCAAATATTCTCTGCTTCCAGCATCTAAAATGTGAGGATTTTCTTTGTCCCATATGATTTATCAATTTAATAAGGAATTAAATGAAAATAGTTAGTTGCTGCCTCAAATGACAAATCTAAAACAACTTAATTTAAAATTTAACCAGCTCACATGGTAAAAATCACATCAGAAATTATATACATATTTGGGAATTTTATTATTCATCTAAATCATCAAAATAAAAAGGAAGTAGTCAGCTTTGAGATACATTTGTCAATTGCCTTGTGCCTTGAGACAGTACAGAACACTAGACAGGGCCAACAGCGTGGAGGCACAAAATGGTGAGCGTAGGTTGGATTTGAGACATTAAGCATTAAATAGATTGAATTACACACAAGCATTCATCTGAGGGGTTTCTAGACCCATGTTGAGATCCACTGGACCCATGCTGCAAATAATATATAATTAAAGTTAAAAAATAACCGGGAAAACATTTACAAGTTTGATTCTCTTCTGTACCAATTTCCCTCATAACAGAAAAAAATATAATTAATTAGTATTTTCATGAAAGCTTTAAGTATTCCTGAGACATCCTTTGGTTCAGGTAATTGGTAGCTGTGCAAACAAAAAGGAACAACCTCAAGTTTTGTTCCACGATCAGCTGAGCAGGTCTCCGTCAAAGCTTCTCTATACAGATATGCATTTACAGACTGATCAGGGCTCAGTGGTTGGACCGTTACCAGGGCATGCAGGGGCTTGGGCAGTCGCGGATATACGACTCCAGTTTTCCCTCAGACACTTGCATCAGTGTTGTGTATGTAGTCAACTGTAAAAACACAGTGGGAAAAAGTTATTTACACTGAACTAATTAATTAAATTGATTTTAACTAATGGATACAAACGGTCAAAGACACACCTTGTTCAGCACTGGTTTAGTTGAGAGCACATCATACATGGTATTCAGGGTGATGTTCTAAAAAGAAAGTGACAGATCAAAGGTGTCTTACCACTTTGAAGACAGGAATGTTATGTACCTAAAAATCACATGACTGGAGTGGCCGAGCTTTAACTACATCTGAAAACTTTCACATCCTCTACGGAGACAGAAATTGTTCCAGTCCTGTACAGGAAGTGGGTTTTCCATCAGTACTCACTGTCTGTGTGGTCTGGTTCATGCACTTCATGGCAGGGGTTCTGCGATCATCCAGGAACAAAGGCTCCTTCCAGTGATCGTAGTTTGTCTCCAGGACATACCACCGGCCCAGCTTCACGTCAATCCTCAAATACACATGAATAAAAACCTCAGCGTGTGACATGCAGTTACACTAAGCAAGTGATTTGTGCAATAGAGTTAAATCAGGTGATGTGAAACAAACTCTCAGTTCCTAGCTGAGCAAGTGGTGTTTCACAAGACCAATACAAGAAAAGCTGCGTCACTGTGACTTTTGGCAGAGACACAACTCAAGTTAAAAACTCAACGAGAGATGTCTACCCAGGAATGCAAGCCTACTGTATTGTTTATATTAATTTAATTTATATTTATTAATCTAAATGTGAAGAATAGGCTCCAGTACTTACTCCAAGATGTCAATACTGAGCAGTCTGGATCTGGTGATGATGCAGCCCTGGCCTGTACTGTTCCCTCCGAGAATGAAGTAGGCTGGAGCCAGCAGCTTGGTCTGAGCCAGGCGAGTTTTGGCTTCCTCGTAGCTAGAGAGAAAGGGATAACACTCGTCGGTGGGATGGAGATATCGTCGCTTAACACAGAGAGGCAGCGTTCAGTTTTTGAGCACCACAAATCTGGAATGTGAGTTCAACCAGTAAAACTATCTTCATGCTTCATTCTCTCTCTGAGAAACATTACTTTACAGCAACACTAGTGGCCAAAAACTCAACAATGTACCTTTAAATATCAAAGCCGTGAATACCTGGTTGCATTTTCTAGCACAGAGCGCGTGAGAAAGCTCATCCACATCCCATCTCTCTTCCCCAAGATCCACTCCAGGATTCCTGCATGTGGACAGATTTAGATGACGACAAGTAGTCACAAGACAGGGATCTTATCTCTGACCTTTTTTGCACAGTATTATTTCTACAGGCTTTTAATCCCTCACCAATGTATCCTCCATCGAGACTGAAGCGTTCATTCATAGTCAGAGTGAATATTTTCTAGGGGAGAAAGAAGAATAGACAAATCAACAGCCGCCACTGATTAAATGATTGAATCTTCAGTTATAATACTAAATGACTCACAGGTTTAATTCCGGTCAGCATGCCAACATATCCAGCAAAGTTGGTAGACTTGAAGAGAGTCTGGTTTTTTCTCTTGAAGTCGAGGTTAACCACAAGAGGCTTCAGCTTGTCACTAATGATCCATGACTTGTTTTTCACATCCCAGCTATTAGGAGAGACAAGTCCGTCTCATGAGATGCTGTTTTACGCGATCTAAGTCAAGACTATCAAGCTTAAAAATTTTCGATATTGGGTTGATTCCTACCCCATAAATAGTCCAAAATCCAGATTTCTACCATGAATGAGGTTACCTGTAAGAGGGCAAAGTCAAAAGAGTTTCAGAACTGATAAAGCATTATTTTAAGTTAATTTTAATAAAAAATCTTATTCTGGACAAATGACCAACCATTATCGTCTTCTGCAACAACTGATGTGCACACAGTAAAAACCTCATAGAAGATGTTGAACAAGACGACTTCACCTAGATTATAAAAAAAAATAAAATAAACAAAACAGCAGAGGTCAATGGGACATTTTTTATGGTTACTAAATAGGGAGCAGAGAACCATGTGTGTTTTCTTACCAAGAGGAATCCCTGAAACAGCTGCAATTCCTTTGATTTCATCATTGAAAGGGTGTGGGAGTGTGTCCACCATCAAAGGCTGCGGAACATTATGAAACATACAGCAGTCATACAGCCTTTCGTGACAATAAAAAAAAGAAAAAAAAAAACTGTGAGGAAAAACATAGGTCGGAGAGAGCAATGACGCTTACAAGCGCAATGTCGACCAGCTCTATCAGCCTTCCACTGGGCACAAAAGCATAAGCCAGGTCTCTGATGGCCTCAATCATGTTGACCAGCTGTAAACAGAGAGATTATGAGTATCAATGATATTTCTGCAAACTAGTTTAAAACTTTAAAAGACAGTGTTCTTACATCTGTTTTTTTGTCAGTAATCACAGCTGTCCATCTCTCGCTGGGCGGCAAGTCGAGGTCCACTGTGTACCAGCTGACAGATCCTCTGAACCTGATGAGAAAGGAAATGCTGTAAAACTACTGAAGCATAATGATGCAAATAATCGCATCCTATTCACAACATCACAGATGGGATTTTTTTATTCATCTGTTTTGAATGAATTGAAATGTAATGTCTGACCAGTAAGCCAGAGTTTAATCTAGTGTGGAAACAAACAGGTGAAACATTGAGTCATTGATCAATCAAAAAAAATTCTGGCTGCAGCTTCTCAGATTATGCGAATTTCATGCTTCTCAGTTTTATAATCACAGTAAATCTTTTTTTAGACTAATTGTCAAACAAAACAAACAATTTGAAGGTGTTACCTTTGTACATGCTATACTATTTATTGACAATTCATAGACTTAACAATGAATCAATAAATCAAAAATCAATTAATGATCAATGATCCATTAATGATTTTACCTCTGGGGTGGACCTTTGTCATTAGCCATCCTTGTTAAAAACACACCTAACCTAATCTTACATGTCAGAAACACTATCCAAACTCAGCCTCCAAGTTCAATATAAACTGTTGTACTGTACTTGTCTTAATGTTTCAATGTTTTAACCCGTCATATGTCTTCTTGTAATGTTATATTGCACCAAGAAATAAATACAAAAATGTTGCAGCCCTGGCTTTTTATCTTAAAAATGATTGGCATCATTAGAGCAATGTGCTTTCACAGGTATGCTGCCTTCAAGTGCTGTTGAGTTTCATGCAATGGGAAAGAGAAAAACTGCAGTAAAAGTGAATCTTCCTATGAAATAAAAGCATAACTTTAAAAGAAGAAAAGAAAGGCTTTCCACACATTGCAAAAAAAGCTCCCAGAGAACGCTTTCATTAACAAAATATCTCTCACGTAGCGCACTACTCATCTGATGCCTGACGAAAAGAAATCACTGCCAATTTCAGATTAGAGAAGGAAAACAAAAACCACACAGTTTATTCTAAAGGGAATGCACAAATCTAACCTAACTCATTTAAAGCTGGGCTAGGCAATGTTGGAGAAACTAATGATAGACAGCTACATATTGAAAGCATGCAACCAAAAAACAAAATCCACCCCCTCAATACCCTCCAAAGCCACTCCCCCAATACATATTCTCTTGTGAAGAGAATGAGAATTTTTTTGTTTCAGAGCATTTGATTTATTGACTGCTATTTGCCTACCCCAGCTTTAAGGGTTACTCCAGCAATTTAGTAATGTACTTCCATAAATGTGGGGGACTTGTTAGAGACAGATTCAAGAATGGTTAAAATCACTGCTGCAGAGGTAGAAACATTTTTATTCCCCATTATGGCTCAAACTCCAACACTAAAAGCCCCCCAGCGCTGGGTGCTCAGCCCCCTCCTGTTCATGCTGTACACCCACGACTGCATCCCCCGACATGGAGAGAACTCTGTTGTGAAATGACACCACCATCATCTTTCAAACAACGATGAGACTTCATATTGGGAGGAAATTCATAATCTTGTAGAGTGGTGCTCAGTGAACAACCTACTGCTCAACGTCAGCAAAACTAAGGAGCTGATCGTTGATTTTAGGAAGGAGGAGATAAAGACACACTCCTGTACCAATGTCTCCTGTGGTGCTGAGGTGGAGCAGGTGAACAGTTTCAGGCTCCTGGAAATCAGCATCACAGAGGAAAAAAAAAACAACAACAAAAAACAAAAAACACAGGCCAGTAGCCCTCCACATGATGTGTAAAATGGGTGGAGTGCTCTATAATTATTCAACATCAGTTAACAAATAATATCTATAATATACATTTTCATTTATTAGTGACATATGATTTCCAAAAAACAGCAACCAACAAAAGAAGGAAAACTAAAAAAGCTCCATCTTCAGTGTGCAATTTTTATTTCCCAACCAAACGCAGCATGTAACTTTGTGAATTTGGATGTTAAGGTTACGTGGAGCAAGTAAAGGCAGCAGAGTTCAGTTATGAAACACAGGTTTACAAAACACATCTGTGACTTACACATGTTAGCTAACTGACTAACTTACACAGGGACTTTTTTTAACTGTTCGTTCAACAAATGTTTCAGACTAATGTTACTTACGTGGGGCCATTTGGTGGATACATTTCTGCCCGACAGTCCTCTGTATACTGTAAATACAGTCACATAAAATCAGTAATAAACAGGGTTGAAGGTTTCTTTGTAAATTCCAAGTAAAACATAAATACAGCTCAATGCAGTTACCATTGACTGTCCTGTAGGTAGTTACACAACACACCCAGGCTTTGTCATAACAATGTGTTAACCAGCACAGTGACAACGCAGAAAATGTCGCTTACCGGGGGTATAAACTGTGTCGATGCGACGGCAAATAAACCCGCTAAAGCGAGAAGCACAAAGTGACCCATTTTGAAAGATTTCACC
>NC_060153.1:5928954-6016642 GCF_021292245.1 Micropterus dolomieu | reverse complement strand
AATTTGAAGGTGTTACCTTTGTACATGCTATACTATTTATTGACAATTCATAGACTTAACAATGAATCAATAAATCAAAAATCAATTAATGATCAATGATCCATTAATGATTTTACCTCTGGGGTGGACCTTTGTCATTAGCCATCCTTGTTAAAAACACACCTAACCTAATCTTACATGTCAGAAACACTATCCAAACTCAGCCTCCAAGTTCAATATAAACTGTTGTACTGTACTTGTCTTAATGTTTCAATGTTTTAACCCGTCATATGTCTTCTTGTAATGTTATATTGCACCAAGAAATAAATACAAAAATGTTGCAGCCCTGGCTTTTTATCTTAAAAATGATTGGCATCATTAGAGCAATGTGCTTTCACAGGTATGCTGCCTTCAAGTGCTGTTGAGTTTCATGCAATGGGAAAGAGAAAAACTGCAGTAAAAGTGAATCTTCCTATGAAATAAAAGCATAACTTTAAAAGAAGAAAAGAAAGGCTTTCCACACATTGCAAAAAAAGCTCCCAGAGAACGCTTTCATTAACAAAATATCTCTCACGTAGCGCACTACTCATCTGATGCCTGACGAAAAGAAATCACTGCCAATTTCAGATTAGAGAAGGAAAACAAAAACCACACAGTTTATTCTAAAGGGAATGCACAAATCTAACCTAACTCATTTAAAGCTGGGCTAGGCAATGTTGGAGAAACTAATGATAGACAGCTACATATTGAAAGCATGCAACCAAAAAACAAAATCCACCCCCTCAATACCCTCCAAAGCCACTCCCCCAATACATATTCTCTTGTGAAGAGAATGAGAATTTTTTTGTTTCAGAGCATTTGATTTATTGACTGCTATTTGCCTACCCCAGCTTTAAGGGTTACTCCAGCAATTTAGTAATGTACTTCCATAAATGTGGGGGACTTGTTAGAGACAGATTCAAGAATGGTTAAAATCACTGCTGCAGAGGTAGAAACATTTTTATTCCCCATTATGGCTCAAACTCCAACACTAAAAGCCCCCCAGCGCTGGGTGCTCAGCCCCCTCCTGTTCATGCTGTACACCCACGACTGCATCCCCCGACATGGAGAGAACTCTGTTGTGAAATGACACCACCATCATCTTTCAAACAACGATGAGACTTCATATTGGGAGGAAATTCATAATCTTGTAGAGTGGTGCTCAGTGAACAACCTACTGCTCAACGTCAGCAAAACTAAGGAGCTGATCGTTGATTTTAGGAAGGAGGAGATAAAGACACACTCCTGTACCAATGTCTCCTGTGGTGCTGAGGTGGAGCAGGTGAACAGTTTCAGGCTCCTGGAAATCAGCATCACAGAGGAAAAAAAAAACAACAACAAAAAACAAAAAACACAGGCCAGTAGCCCTCCACATGATGTGTAAAATGGGTGGAGTGCTCTATAATTATTCAACATCAGTTAACAAATAATATCTATAATATACATTTTCATTTATTAGTGACATATGATTTCCAAAAAACAGCAACCAACAAAAGAAGGAAAACTAAAAAAGCTCCATCTTCAGTGTGCAATTTTTATTTCCCAACCAAACGCAGCATGTAACTTTGTGAATTTGGATGTTAAGGTTACGTGGAGCAAGTAAAGGCAGCAGAGTTCAGTTATGAAACACAGGTTTACAAAACACATCTGTGACTTACACATGTTAGCTAACTGACTAACTTACACAGGGACTTTTTTTAACTGTTCGTTCAACAAATGTTTCAGACTAATGTTACTTACGTGGGGCCATTTGGTGGATACATTTCTGCCCGACAGTCCTCTGTATACTGTAAATACAGTCACATAAAATCAGTAATAAACAGGGTTGAAGGTTTCTTTGTAAATTCCAAGTAAAACATAAATACAGCTCAATGCAGTTACCATTGACTGTCCTGTAGGTAGTTACACAACACACCCAGGCTTTGTCATAACAATGTGTTAACCAGCACAGTGACAACGCAGAAAATGTCGCTTACCGGGGGTATAAACTGTGTCGATGCGACGGCAAATAAACCCGCTAAAGCGAGAAGCACAAAGTGACCCATTTTGAAAGATTTCACCTAAACCGATGCTCGTCCTGCGTCAGGTTCATTAATGAAGTTTACTGAGGAAGCTGCTGCTGCTTGTCCTGTGACAGTGACCTCACATTTATGCAAGAGAGGGGGGACTGGAAGATATTAAAGGGACGTAAAACACCCTTTGTACAAATAAACGACAAATAATTCACATGTGTTTTTGAAGATAATCCAACATGATCAATTACTGTTCTTTTGTTTGCCATAAAAGCGAGAGCCTCGGAAAAAATGAGTAACGAGGTGATCCCCAACACCCCTCCAAACGGAGAGGCCAGTGGTTGTTTCCATGCGGAAGTGACAATAAACAATATGTCACGTGGTTATTTCCTCCCGTGACACCTGCGTGTCTATTAAAAGAGAGTCTACATATAGTTGTTCCCCGTCGATTTGCTTCGCCGAGTAACTTTACATTTGGTTAAGTAATCTGTTCAATGACACATCATACAGTATATGACAAACAGTGTGTAGACACCCTTCCTTATGGGATCCTTATGTTTTAGGTGTCTGAGTTGTTTAGTTCCAGCAAGAGTATTATCCCTTCTAAATATCTCGGCGGGTTCAATTTTGTAACAGTAACACTTTTAAGCTAAAATTGTTTAATTTATCCACTATTTCCCTGGACTAAACCACCAACATTTATTTATAGTATTAACTATTCGTACACTTTTATTTTGGATAATTTCAGTAGGATTTGGAGTGGCCTTTAATTGTATTTTTACGTTGTTGTATTGCTTAATTTGCAAAGCTTGTGAGTACCTCTTCCATCACTATTACAAGAACACATTCCAGCAGCAACGCATGACCATTTTCCTTAGTGATTAATCAGGTGATTATTTTATCTATCAAACTATTAATCATGTCCATAAAATGTCAGAAAGCAGCAAAATGACTGATAAAACATCGCAGAGCCCAAATGTGACTTTTTTCATACTGTTCAATCAACATTTCAAAACCTAAAGATATTCAGTTTAACATAAAACAAAGAAAAGCAATTAACCCTCATACATGAGAAGCTGGAAGTAGGGGACGTCTGGCACCTTTGGTATAAATATGACATGTTTAACACTACAGACTTTGGTGGTGTAGCTGTTCTTTTTTGCAGTTTGGAGTCAGACCATTAATTCAAGGGAAACCTTAATGCTATAGCAGAATGACTTTTAATAGCCAGGTATGTTTACACATGAGGAATCTGACTCCAGTCTTAACATTGCTCTAAATATATATACACAAAACAAGCATCAACAAACTACCATGTACAGATACACACATACACATAAACCTAAACAAAAACATCTGTAGACAGCAAGACAACGCAATTTATGTACATGAGATAGGTGGAAATGAAATATACATCCATCCATCGTCAACCGCTTATCCTGCGTACAGGGTCGCGAAATTGGGCGAAAGGCGGGGGACACCCTGGACAGGTCGCCAGTCCATCGCAGGGAAATGAAATATACAGTATATATAATGTGAACACAATGCATAGTTGTGTTTTAAGTGATAATATTTATGTTTAAAAAAAGAACTGAATTTCAAGAATTAAAAATAAATTGTAAATGGTTTACAGGTCACAGGGATTGTTCCTGCCCAAGGGCGTCACTTTGTGTTGAAAAGTGGTGGGGACATAAGGGCTAAGATTAGGGGCACGATGATCAACTTATATTACAAGACCTGGCGGTGCTCAAAAACAAGATGAGAAGATTTTGAACACTATTGTGAAGAAATACGAAATGCTGAAATATATGAATGGGGTGTCTGTGTGTCCTCCCCCAGAAGATTTTGAGCATTAAACCCTTATTTCCTGCATTCTCTGCTCCAATTTAGGTTGGAAATGTCTTTATTTATAAAAAGAGAAACTCAGCAGGCAGTTGACAATTTGTTAATAGAAAATATAACTTCTATTTTTAAATTACTTTGCATGTTTTCTTATTTATTAGTTAACATTTCTTGGTGCAAGCCATTTTTCAATACATTTTTAACAAATGCTTTCAAAAAGTGATGAAGACAAAATCAACCATTTCAAGATGTGGTGGGGACATGTCCCCAGAGTCCCCAGTGTAAATGACACCTATGTTCCTGCCACTGTGTACATACAATAATATTTCAGACAATAGTGTGTATTCCAACATTGAGGCAACAGTTTGAGGAAGGCCCAGTTCTTGCTTCAGCATGACAACGCCCCCATGCACTGAGAAGTTGATTTAAAAAAAAAATAAAAGTGGAAGAATTTGACTGGTCTGCACAGAGCCCTGACCTCAACTCCATCAACACCTTTGGGATGAACTGAACTGTCAGCTGTGAGCTGGGCCTTATCATCTGACCGACCTCTTAATGCCCTTGGGCTGAACGGGAAGAAACCCCTGCAGCAAGGCTGCACAAGAGGTGTGGAAAGCCTCTGCAATGGAAATTTGTCCTAGTTTAGTGAGTCTTCTGAAATTAAGAATTCAATCCAGTCGCCTTTAAGGGTTTTTCTTTGCAAAGGGTCAGACAAACAGAGTGCAACCAGTCTGCAGAGTGTAAGACAAAGAGCCAGTGAAGAAAACAGGTGACTTTATACTACTATGCAGCTGTTTTTTGTTTCTTTATTTTTACAGGCAAGTCATTAAGAACAAGTTCTTATTTACAATGGCGGCCTGACAAGTGGGGTAACCACTTAGGGAAAAGGAAATAGGGAGGAAGGGAGTAGGAACCAACTGTCCTGAGATGTAGGCCTATCAAGGAGAGTCAGATAAGAAACTCTCTATTGAGCTACTTTCTCTTGGGAACTGCCTTCACCTAGCTGCAACAGTAGAAAAGGTATCAAACACAATGAAACATTAAAATATTAAAATTCTATCACATCTCCCAACAAGAGTGGAGGTTGTTAAAGCAGCATATTAATGCCAGTAGTTTTAGAGAGATGTTCAAAAATCACATAATGGGTGTAATGTTCAGGTGTCCACATATTGTTCACCATGAATTGAACAATGAGTAATAGAGTTAAGCTCAGTTTTGATTTGTGTAAATTAATGTATTTCTTTTTTTCAGGTGACATTTATCATCATTAGACTAACTCATGGTGAACATCACACCAAATACAGTCATACTGATTAGAGTCGCAGTATAAATAAATCATCGTTCTGACCCTTCATCAAAGGTTAGTTAAACATCAGTTTTGGTAGTTGTTTTCCCTTCTAGTTTATATAACATTTTACTGACCACTCAACCACTGCAGCCAACTACAAAATGTGGTGGAGTCATTCCAAAAACACGAGACATCCTATTATCCAAAGGTTTAACAAACAGTTGCTCCACAGCAAATAAATGATGGTTAGTTATTTACACAGAAAAGGTCATTAGGTCACAAGAAATCTATAAATGTCACCCATTAAGATGAATCTAACTGCCTGCAAAAATGCACAAAGACCAATAAAACTGATTTGACCATGTCATTTTATTAAAAAATATGTTTAAAATCAAAACCAACAAGAAACAGTGCAATAAATGTCCGATCAAATGGCCAAATCAATAAATCAAGACATTTACAAGACATGGTACATGTAATCCACAAAGTTGAGTCTTCACTTGCAGTACCTGTCTGCTTTCATTTTGCTTCTCCTGTAATGAAAACAAATTGATGACGTGTTATAGTGATACATATGTCTCTGCAACCAATCTAATATCTGTTATTTCATTATTCAATGTCTAAAATGTAATTATTTTAAAACAAAATGTGTTTTTATTTTTAAAATAAATATTTTTTACTGTATTGGTATAAATAACTTAATAATAATTTTATTTTTGATACCAATTGATGCTGTTGCCTTGTGAGATATGATAGCATGCATTAAATCTCACATATTCTACTTGTTACTACTGCTACAATCATGTGAATAGATTTTTCAATCTGTTATAATGACAAAATGGGGCTGAACTACCTGCCTATGAGCTTGGACTAGTTCAAATAACACATCTAATACTGCAAAGTAAATGCATAAAAGATAATCGGAGGCTGGTCCCATTGCAGTGTGCTTTTATATATAATTTTTGCCTTATATACACATATATAATACATATCTACCTCTCTAATATATCAATTCAGAAAAGGTATCTAACTGTAAACAATTTCAATAGCAGAAAAATTTATTTGAAATTTATTTAGCATGTCTGCTTCATAATTTTTCAATTCAGCAATACTCCACATAATTTTACCTTACCTAACCTTTCAGTTGTAGCATTTAACTTAATTAATATTTTAACTGCATTTTCATTTTTAAAACATTGGAGGCTTTTTCAAAAGCAATTCTTCTAAAGAATCTAAAGGTATAATGAGCATATTTCTATACTGTTTATGAACACACATTTAAGAACATTTTCACTGAACTGGAAGTCAATTAAAACATTACACATGTTGTGGAAGGAGGTTTCGAATTTGTTTTGAAATTAAACTCCGTTGCAGCCTTGTATTTCACTGTGTCTGAGAATACTGATAGTCTTTGATGTATTTTAAACTTAGCATAAATTCAAGTGAATAAGGGAGAGTAAAATGTAGATTTGGTGTTTGAGAATAAATATCTTGTGAGCTTATTTTCACACCTGTCAAGCAATGTTTCGTGAAACTTCCCGTCCGTTCTGGCTCTCTTCAGGGAGGTGGCGTCTTCCTCATTAACCCTGAGTCGCCGATCTTGAAAACTCTGAAACTTCTTCCTGTAATTCACACGGCAACATTAATAAGAATGTTACAAAAGTGCAAAGGCAAATGACTCGCCACCCGATTCTCACACACACATACACACAAAATTACTGAAATGTTCACAATTTATCCCTCTATGTAAACTGACACTGAGGCTCTAAGAAGCTTAACCTTAAAAACAGAAAAAAAAGAAAATCCAGACAATGTGCCCAAGTATTAACTAAAGCAGAGTGTCTAAATGTTGACAGTGGCAGCGAAATAGCAGTAGGCTGAATGGCTAAGCCGACTAGGTGTCAGAAATCAACATATACGGTATTAAATATTCAGCTAAGCTGGAAGATTTACCATTGATAACAGTGGAATATGTTAATAAGGATGGAATATGCTTTTTACTAATCAAGATTTCAGCTTTAATTTATCCACGTATCTAAATAAGCTCTGCCAGAAATGTTCCCTTAAATAAATAAATGTGCATGAGAGAGCTTAAATTTTTATGTAAGCAATCCTAACAATACGCTCAAATATTTACTACAACGGTGCTATAAAACAGCCATGGCATCTAATCAGAAACTTCTTTGATATTTAGTTTCTCTTTGGTCTGCCCGTGTTTTATGATTCACAAGCTGCACTCCATCCTGAAAGGCATTTTAGACGCTAAACACTACATCAAGACACAGGCTCAAGGGCAGCCATTATCAACATGTCAACATGATGAGTCCATTTCCCCGGCATTCATCTAAAACAAATAATAGAGTGGGAAGACAAGCCAAAGCATGCCAAGCAAAAGACAGCTTCAGATATATTGCCTAAAACTTAATAGGCTGCAGACGGGCCGTATACAAAACACTTGCAGCATCGGAAGCTGAAATGTGGCGTTGCCCACTCTCTCATCGCAGTAGAACATCAATTGCATCTTTAAAGGCGCGGGACGGATGAGGCGGTAGCTTAAAAGGTGTGATCTCACATCTAGGGATGTGATTTTCTTGTCAAGAATGTGAAGATAATGGGAACGAAATCACAATTGTTCCCCTCACTCAGAATAAAGTACTTTGGCTCTCATTTCAGGAGGCTGAAAGGCTAAAACTGCGAATGTTGTGAAATAAAAGAGTACTTAGTGATACAATGTGATAACAGCTTAAAGACAAATACCACTTAAAAAGTCACTTCTAATGTGACAATAAATGCTATATACTGTTTATGTTTTGCCTAGTACCTAAACATTATTTTCGTTGCATGTGGGTAATTTATTTCAAAACAACATCTAACATCTGGCTAGATGGATTTGTTTTGAGGCAACACAATAAACCAATTATACTTTAGATTTATTTTTTGTAAAGTAAAAACCTGTTTTCATGCGACCAAAATTACATACATAGGTCATATGATAACAACCAAACCATATCTATGAAAACTCCTCTGCCGAGAAAGGCCAAAGGATGTGTTTGAAAGCTTCGGAAACACAAAGTGGATCTTGTGTTTTTTTTCTCCAAACCTATCATTAGTTGTAAACAACATATACAGAGTGGCCCGAGCACGAACCGTGCGAGGTCCCTATTGAAACTGAAGAGATTATTATTTTTTTAATACTTTTTTCTGCAAAGTAAGCTCAATTTTGGGGGCCGAAACATACTCGAAAACTCACCAAACTTTGCATACGTCAGAAGTGGTGATTTTATGGGTTTCTGGGGACATGTGTCATATCCAGACGCACAAAAAAGCCTCAAGAACCCATATCCTAAACTCAACAGGAAGTCGGCCATTTTGAATTTTACGGCCATTTTTGGATGATTTACACACTCCGTACTTTAACGAACTCCTCCTAGGCTTTTCGTCCAATCGACTTCAAATTTCTGCTGTGCCTTCTAAAGGCATTGAAGATGAAAAGTTGTGCTATCTGCGAGTTTTCGTCAATGGGCGTGTCCGTGGCGTCAAGATCAACTCTTCGCCATGAAACAGGAAGTTGTTGTAACTTCAGTGTACATGCTCACATCTGGACCAAACTGTACATGTAGGATGAGAGTCCCGCCCTGAACACATGTACATGCTGACATTCACCCACAGTCATAGCGCCACCTGCTGGCAACAGGAAGTGACCTTTAACAAAGCAGCCCCTGCCGCACGTTTGACCTACATGTATGAAATTTCTGTGGCACATGTATCATGTCCAGAAAAAGCCTCTTGGAGCGAAGCCCTAAACCCAACAGGAAGTCGGCCATTTTGAATTTTACGGCCATTTTTGGATGATTTACACACTCCGTACTTCAACGAACTCCTTCTAGGGATTTATGCTGTGCCTTCTCAAGGCACTGAAGATGAAAAGTTGTGCTATCTGTGAATTTTCATCAATGGGCGTGTCCGTGGTGTGCCGTCAAAGATCAACTCTTCGCCATGACACAGGAAGTTGTTGTAACTTCAGTGTACATGCTCACATCTGAACAAAACTTTAGGTGCTTGATAACTGTCCCACCCCGAACACAACTGCACTACAATATTCATTTATATTCATAGCGCCAAGTGCTATGTAGCACCACAAAGGGGACACAGGAAGTGACATATAATACTTTCATGCAGCGTCTGAAGCGTGTAGCTAATTCACAGCCGCACAGGCAGAGCTCCAGAATATGCAACGCGACCGCCTCGTGCCCCGACGCGCTACACGTGCGAGGGCCCACCCAATGCTGCTTGCAGCTTTAATTGTGTTTGTATCTGTATGTATGTAACACTGTGTGTGATAGCTGACTGTATACTGTGTATGTATGCCGACTGGAGAGCAGCTGAGACACAAGTTTTCTCATCGTATGGAAATTATACTGTGGGAAAACTGACTAGAGACGCAGCAATGTCTAACGGTGACCCCTTATAGGCTACATGATTACCAGTTGTGAGCAATCCAACCTAACAGTGATCTTTCTTTCTTGTATGAATGTGTTGTGAAGCCTGAGGCCTGAGTTCACCTACCCGGTAAAAAAAGCAAATATTACAGGAAAGTCAGAAAAACACAATTTGTATAGAAAATGTATTTTTTCATGAACCCTCCGATTTGTCTTGTACCCTTGTGGTCGTGTTGCGTTACTAACATTTTGTCAGCCTAATTTACAATACATATATGACAGAGTTTCATAAATATAGTACCGTAAAACTTTAATTAATAGCCGAGGCTTTTATTTGCTTTAATCACTGAACTCACCCTATTTGCGAAAAGCCTTTAAGTCCTTTCCCACAAAACTCTTTTCAAATAGTTTATTTAAAACATATAAACGTATGAATATTACTTAAATAAAAATTAGGCTATCGAATAACATCAATTACGAATCATTTATTTTATAGATCGATCAAATAAATAATATATATATGAATATGAGAGAGAGCGAGAGAGCGAGAGCGAGCACACACAATGAAAGTCTCACTTGTTTACATGTCATGCCAGTAAATCAGAATTAATTATACTTTGGTGCTCATGGTTCCCGTAAAAAAACAGACTGATTGAATTGTGGAGAATCTAACTGATCTAATGATGTCCATATTGACCTAACATTTATACAAGTTTAAACCTTTATATATGTATGCAAAATCTAAGCAGCTTAGAACGAGCTCAACAGGGTGACCCAGTGGACTTTGAGATTTTATACATACAAGAACTAAAAACCAGACCTGGCGTCTAATTGAGATGTGAGTTTATTTTTCAAATCGTGCAGATACACCTGGCCAATAAAAGGGATAGGTGTCTACATCTCTATTTATTACAGGACTGTATATAATATACAAAGGTTTTCTTTTTTGTCACTCTGTATTTAACATGCCTGTCAAACTTATAAGAGCAGCCACCTCCCACTACCCTAGTTTGAAAATCCTTGGTGAAAGAACTTCTGATTGGCTCTTATATTGCACGTTAAAAGCAGCACAAACAGATCTACAGAGGCTGCACATATACAATTTTACCCCCATTCCCGTTAGCGGAGGGCTAAACCGGAAGTTAGCCTGCTCGGCCGTCAAATGTCAACACAATGGACGCTATGGCACTACTGCTGACTAGTGTTTGGGGCTGTAATTGCAGAATGCCGGGCACACCTACATACATGTATAAATGCATGCCTACGCGTGTAGCGTACGGCGTAGCTACGCACGTAGACCCTACGCGTGTAGCATACGGCGTAGCTACGCACGTAGACCCTACGCAGGAGTATAAATGGGCCTTTACCCTCTACAAGATCTTTGTTGGGAGCTGCACATGCGCAGTACGTAGTTAAGAACTACAAGCCAATCAGAAGCAGAGTAGGGCAGGTCAGTGAGAAGCCGGTAACACAGCTTTGGTTCAGCTGTATATGTTACCACTGGACTGGAGCAAGACTTTCAGAGTGGCGAGTTATTAATCTGTAACAAATGTATCTTTCATCCATAAATTTTTAACTGTGCACCAGTAACAACTTTATGTCCATTGACTGCCTGGAGGGTAGCTAATGTTTAGAAGGGAGAGGGGAGGAAGCAGGCGGACGTCCTGTCATTGTGTGTGAGTGTTTTTGAGGGCATGATGGAGTAGTTGCTAGGCGAGCATTATGACACGTGTTTCGCTGTGAATTCACAGCAAAGCGGAAGAAAAGGCTGGACTACAAACGAGCTGTTTTCAGGCAGTTCAGAGCAGTGTTTTCTGTGGGAGATTGGAACTCCCTTTGGGCTGGACTTTGGGCTTTTTCACTTTGCAAACCTAGTACATGCACAAAAAAAAGGTATATAACTAAATAAAGGAGAGGGAAAAAGCCAAAAAACATAATATGACCTCTTTAAGTCAAGACTAAAGTTATACACAGTGGAGGATACGTACACATAATTGACCTCGCAAGACTTCACATTGCCCCTGTCTTCTTCTGCAATGTCATCTTTATGCTTGACCTCTCGTTCCACATTTGACCTGATCTGTTCATCATTCAGGGGGGAAAAAAAGGAAACATATATCAAGAGCTTGAACCCCCTGAAGTGAGGTCACAAACATTTTACCCTTCCATCTCAACAGTCAGGACCCCACAGAGTTTGCATGCTTAAAATAAAAGGATTAACATGCAACCTTGTTGAAGAGCACAATTTACACATCACCTTCAGCATCTCGCCATCCCCTGCTGTCTTGCTCTTGGCCACGATGTCCCCACTGTCACTGTAGGAGATGAAACAACTATTTGCTGCCAGGAGAGCCATTTTGTCCTGAGGCAGAACAGAAAGAAAACAGAGAAGGAGGCAGCAGATTAGCTAGAATTGCAGTGGGATTGGTTGTTGTGACAGGCATGAAAGGTTGCCTGATATTTGATGTAAAAGAGTCTCAAGGTTGTGCCGGGCAGGTTGTTTATAGGTTCGACAAAGCATCAAGTCGAGCAGTGCGCTACAGTGATAAGGTAGATGCATCCTGCATAATGAATTAGTTGTTCCTGACTACAGCTAAATGTTATCTCTCATGGGCTAAACTCCAATCAGCCATGAGGCGAGCTGTGAAAGGCAGGGGGCAGTAGTAAAAAATGACTCCTTTTTACACGATGTGACACAACTGCAAAGTATAGTTAAATATAATTACATTATCTGATTAATCTGCAGATTATTTTCTTGATTGCTTTGTCAATTAAATGTCAGAAAAAAATTAAAATACGCCCATCCCAATTTTCTAAAACCCATGTTAACATTTTCAAATGTGTTGTTTTATCCACCCAACAGTCCAAAAAACATGTTTATTCAGTTTAGAAAACATTAAAACTGGGGTAGGCAATTTATTTCAGAAGCATTTTTTGTTATATTTGTTGAAATTCTCTTTACATCCCAACAGCAATCAATAAATCAATTAATCGAATAATAGTTTGAGACCTTCCTCTCCTTTATTTACCTGCTGATCAACAGGGTAAAATGTACAGTACGATACATGATTAGGAATTCCACTCACATCCTGGAAGACTGCTTCCCATTGTTCCCTGGAGCCAATGGCATCAGAGCGCCCCACTACCAAACCCTCAGAGTTGATACCCAGGTACTTGCCATATCCGGACTTCAAGGCTATCCTGCAACAGTAAAAAAACCCGAAAACAAATCACATTCATCAACAGCACAGCCCTTTCAAAGAGACACAACATAAACAAGGCTGATGTGTAATTTCTGTGGCTTTCCAGAATATTTTGTATGGGAATGTTATGATAATATCAGGAGAGTTAATCTGAGATCCACAATGGAAAAAACAGCTTTAGAATAGAGAGCACCTCACAAAGAGGTTGGAAGTTTCCATGCAAGGGTGAATTACTCTTGTACATCTAGGCAGTATAAAAACTCCCTGCAGAAGCAGGTATTAAATCTGTTGGTGAAGGATTATCTGTGGATGCAAATACAATGTGCAGTTTGTCTTTGCGTACTCACCTTGTGTCAGAGACCTTGATGGCAGTAAACTGTTCTGGGGGGTCCGGTCCTTCATCATCTGAAACATATAAAACAATGTTTACCTTCTAAAGATTTTACGGTTGTTAGTGTTGCATTTCAAATGGTTTTATATTGGTTTATATACAGCATTTTCCCGTTTATTTCATACTTCATTGTGATCTGTTATTAATGAGGCTCTTCTCTACCTGTTAAAAACAAATGAAATGTTGCAGCAGGCCGACAGCCAAGTGAGAATATTCTGTGATGTACGATGTTTGACCCATTATTTTGGACAACGACCTTACATTTTTGACTTACAGACTTTCTCACACAAAACAATCACTCAGTATTTAATTAATTATAACAATCATGTGCAACTATTAAATATGCATAATTTCTTCTCATGTAAGTTTATCCTTTAGACTTGCTTCATGGTAGTTATGCATTCTTACAAGGGATGCAGCGATTACTGGATTGCACTATTAACCGCGCTTTAAAACGTCACGTTCAATTAATCATAAAGGCTACGCTACACTGAGTGTTTCTGTTGCAAAGAACGAAACTGTGGCAACTTGCATAAAACAAAAATAAAGTTACAAGAGGGGTGCACCAGCTTAAGTGTCGTGCTTACCAGAGGCTACTGTACACTGGCTACACTATGGCAGAGGGGCCAAACTGTGAAGCTTTAGTTCCACCACAGAAACGGCTGAAGTCGGCAGTGTGAGAGCAGGTACACCAAGTCTGACCAGGGCGTTACTGAAGATGACGGATCACCTGTTCAAAAACTTGCCGTTAAAAGGTTCCTGCTAAAGGAGCGAATAACTACATTAAACTTGATGCAGCACCTGCAGGATCACCACCCAGCTTTGCACACCCAAGTAAAGGTAGGTCTAATACATTATATTAAATAACATAGCAAGTTGGTATGGAATTAAATATAAACGTGTCACTTACAATCAATGCCGTAGCGGTGAGAGTTGAGCTTTCAGTGCAACGTAAACAAACAAAGCAGGTGTAACCTTTCAGACCCACTGCAACGACAGCCCCGCTGCGCTATGAGGCCCATTATTTTCAATGGCTTGCGCTGCACCAGGGTGGTTTGTTGCTGCGTCGAGCAACGTGCACCGCACGGCGAGCTCGCGCGCACGCTGTGGTCAAAGCAGTTGCGCTTTCAAATCACTTCTTTTCTGAAAGGGCCTCTATGGAAGACAGAACGTAGTCCACTCAAGACCTTCAGTCACTGAACATTTAATGTCACATCATGTTGTTTTTTCCTGTCTGTGTTAAGAAAATGTTGCCAGGTATAAAACACTAACATACATCAGGAGCTTATAGACTTTCAGGACTAAAGGCTACCGCACTCAATTTCTTTCTATCATTTTCACTAAAACATATGTATGGATGAGAGGTGTTGGTTTATTCCCCTCCTTTATAACAATTTCCCCCAGGGGATAAAATTTTATGTTCCTCTAATATTAATAACACTTACATATTATAGATATATAATTGTTAATGTAATTAAATATTAAAAATCAACTTAAGTCATTCCTAGTGTTGTGAAATTAATTAATGCATAATAATCGTGAAACTGATTATTTCTCTGACAATAATCGTACCAACAAAATCTGTAATCGTTGCATCCCTAATTCTTACTCTACAGTACAAAGGAGTACAGTCTAGACCTGATCTGGGTGCAGTTCATCAGCACTGAGACATCTGGGATAAGATATGGAAGGATCTGTTGTGTTGCATTTAAATGCTTTATTTTATACTGAAGTCTAGTGGGTTCTTCATGATTTCATAAAACTGATCCGCCTGTGATTAAGTCACATCCTGACCTTTTCGATAAATCAAAATAAAGTTTTGCACAAATTGTGGTGCATCATGCAGGCATCAGGTCAAGGGAGAGCAGAGCATGCGAGACATTAATGATGAAATCATTAATAAAGAAAATGTGACACAAGATGCTTTTTCAAAAGGCTGATTATCTTTGGAATATGTCAGACGGTGACCCTCAGAGTTCGCCAAAAGAAAATCAGCGTGTTTCCTCTGACCTGTAGGTGAATGTGATTTTTTTGTTGCATTTTTCTAAAACGCTGCATTATCCACAGTTTGCCGCCTGTACAGAAAATCCAGTAAAGAGGCGAAAACCTCTAATCTCTCTTTCTATACCGTGCATCCTCTTTCATCTTCTACAAATGAACTGATGTGCATGCAGAGGATGAGGACCCACTAAGGGATTTAGAATGTTTCAATCCCAGCCATTTCACTGGTTCTCACCAAACGTGTTCAGAATAAACTGTCAACAGTGTCTCTTTTCACTGTTTCAACCCCTGTTCAGGCTTTTCAGTCAGGTGTCTGGATTTACTACTTAAATACTTACTGCTTTGTGGACTAATGGCAAACACCCCTTCATCCCCACAACGCCTGTAGCCTACAGTAAAAGCAACCTCAAAATTTTGTTTTAAGTTCTTGAATGAAGAAATTAAATGCAAAAGAGCTAACATCCAACACACACAACTATTTTAGCATTATAATCCTGCGGAACATATACAATTGTTCAATTCGGTCAAATGTGTTCCACTTATAAATCTGTCAATTCAGGTGACTACTAAAACTGAAAAAAAGCGTCAAATCCTCACATTTGAGACACACGACCCCAGCGTCTCGGCGCAGATCACGGACTGTCTCTTGGACATATCTGCATGGATGAAGGCTTGCCACCTTCAACTAAACCTTTTTAATGGTGCTTTCAGACCAAACGCGCATTTAATCCTCGCGACGCTTTCCTCGCGTGAGTACATTAGCTGCAAGTGTTCAGAAGGCGATTAGAACTTCGCTCGAGTTGGAGATTTTCAACTCACGCGAAGGCCTTCGCATCACTTTGCGCCGCCCGACAGGAAATCGCGGCTCTACGTGTCTTTGCATTAACTTTCTATGTAAACTCACCGCCACGAACGCTCGCTTCGCTTTTGGTCTGAAAGCACAGTAAGACAGAACTCTTGGTCATTCCAGTTAAGCAATCTATCCACCATAACATCAAACTACAAATTGGCTCCTTAACCATCACTCCAACCAGGGTGGTGGAAACTTGGGTGTCATGATTGATGACCAACTGTCTTTTTCAGGCTATGTTGCGGCTTTGCTCTATACAACATAAAATAAGGCCCTGCCTTACTCAGTACGCCACCCAGCTTCTGGTACAGGCCGTGGTTATCTCTCGCCTCGACTATTTAAAATGCCCTCCTAGTGGTCTTCCAGCTTGTGCAGTGAAACCCCTACAAATGGTTCAGAACGCAGCAGCGTGTCTGTTTTTTGATCAGCCCAAAAGGACTCAGGTCACTCTATTACTGTGTGACCTCCACTGGCTCCCTGTGGCCTCCGGAATCAAATTGAAGTCACTAATGCTTGCTTACAGAGTGACTACTGGGTCCTCACCCATCTACCTAAACTCCATAAGACAAGTTTACGTTCCTTCTCAGCCACTCCAACGAACGCTGCCTGGCTCTGCCATCCCTACATACAAAGCATCACAAACATCTCTAACACCACAATGGTGGAACAAGCCACTTCCAAATGTGCAAACATGAATTAAGCACAAGAGCCAGACAGAGCGTGTCGGCCAACGTAGCTTCTCCTCTATGCTTGCAAAGGGAGGGGTAATCGGTGACTGATGCTGTATTCATGTGGTGTCAGAATAATTGGAATTGTTTTCTCTCCTTAAATCTTTATTGCAAAAAGGGGAATAAAGTGTACATGTTACATAAAGAAGTATACAGAGCAGTATACAAATATATAAGAAGAGACAAATAATTAAAACTATATTATATAAAGATATAAAAAGAGGATCATATATTGACAGTTCTCACAGCCTTCTTGTTGTTGGATTTAGAAATTAAATTGATATAATGTACAACCTCTTAGTTTTTTTTACTGCTGAATTTACAATTGCCATTAGAATGAATAAATTAAGTATTTAAGTCCTTATTTTGAATCCGTGTATGGTTCGTTCTTTCACTATTTCATTTAAAAACCAAATCGGAAAAAACAAGTCCTTTTTTGGTTTTTCTGTTTTAAAACCAAAACGGAAAAATGGTAAACAAAAAAACAGGTCTCTGTTTTGTTTTTCTGCTTCAAACCCATAACCGAAAACCATTTTGCTACAACACATAACACAACAACTGCGACTGTGTTTGAGACCTGTCCTTTCTTTTCTCTGTGAGAGGGAAGAATTTAGAAAGTTGCGTGGCGATGCAGCTGCAGTAGAACATGGATCATGCCTAATATTCATCCAGCCAGAGGGAACAATCACGGACCCATTCACAGCACGTCGGTTGTAATAGCGACACAATCTGCACCGGAGAGGGAGTGGGGCGGTGGAGTGTACAGGAGATTGCGGAGCGACAGGCCCGCTGCGGACGGTCGATGATTGTTCCCCCTGGCTGGATGAAGTCTAACACTTTTTTTTAATGCAAGATCCATGATGATATAGAAATTAATAGCTAAAGCATGCTGTGAATGTTTTAGAGACCCCCCAAAATATCACAAATCATGCTTTTAGGGGAGCTGATGTTTTATTAAAGGTGAGCTAAGCACCTCCTGGCTCCCCCCTTGTTCACAACATGCCTACAACCAGTTCTCAATCCCAAACTTGTCACATATGGTCAAGGCCTATCGACGTTTGGAATACACTGGAGATCACCAATAGCGTCATAGGTCAAGGCAGTGGGGGAAGCCCTGTAGCGTCATTTTGTGGCGGTAAAGGCAGGTAAATGGTATTTAACAGAAAAGACTGAGTGAGAACATGGTTGGGGTAAAAGGAGGGCCAGGACCTTTGAATCAGGAGTCTTCTGTTTGTGTATCCCGTGAAACAAAAAGTCAACATTAGGCTAAATATTTTTTATATATAATTTTATATTTGGCTATTTCTTTTCAGGTCGCATCGCATCTCAACTGTGGTGGATATGATTGTAGAAGTGAGCACTATATTGCAGAGCCTTAAACACTCGAAATTCTCCAATTTCTAGCTTAAGTATGTCAGCATCAAGGAAGCATTTTGTTTTGGGCTGATCTGAAGCAGCTGGTTACCTGAGCGATCTAAGAAAATACCCAAATATCTTTATCAAGGGCTTTTTCTGGAGGCTACGGCCAGGGTGCGACCTCCTCTCCCTCACTCTGTACGCTCCAGCCAATACAGGACAATATCATATAGCTGCAGCCTCCGGTACTGCAGCTATATAATATTGTCCTGTTTTTGTAACAAAAAAAAACACTTATGTTGATGTTCGAGCTCATCTTAATTACATTTAATCAGGCACCGCCATCGCTCAAGTGTATCTACTGCAGGTTTATCAAGTGGAACACACAAAGCTGCACAAATTGGACTGATATCAAAATCAATATTTTCCAAAACCAATGCCTGCTTTATGGCTTTCTGTTTATCTGTTTTTCCGATTTGTTTTTTAAATGAAATAATGAAAGAACGAACCATACATGGATTATTTTGTCCGAGGAGCAAGTGAATGCACAGCGAGCCATTTGTTGCAATTCGTAACCCTCACCACAAGATGCCACTAAAACTTACACACTGAACCTTTAATAGTTCAGTAGGAAAACTGTTCCCCATAGACAACCGTTTCTGTTCTATGGGAAGTATTTCAAGTGCAATGAGGAAAGCAGCCCCTGAAGCAGAAGAAATTGTTGCCATCATACACCAAGCCATAAATAAATAAATAAAAAAGGTGGAAACTTTGTTACAAACTGTTCTGTTTGTGCACAGAAATAAATGTTTTATAGTTGCAAAGCAATTGTACAGATAGAAATGTTCTAATGTGCTGAGAAGGAAAAAGGATCAAACTGAGTAAAAGTCACTAGAGCTGTCTGAGTGACCCGACTCATATGAAATCACTCCAATGCATCTTCTTACCTTTGTGCGGTGCACCAACTGTGAAGAGCCCACTATCCAGGGCATGAATGTACGAGTTGTTGTGCATCTCTATGGCAACCGTTCCACTGATTTCCCCAAAGCTGCTGACAGACCACCAACCACCTGGTTAGCAGAAAGACCCATGTCAAAAGGTGTAATAACACACTATATGCTTGAAAACCACAGGGACATTATAGTGCAGTATCCACTCAGAGGACAATTTTTGGACTAGGATTAGTGAGTAAGTAAGAAGTAAAGTTTATTTAATATAACACCTTTCACAAAGCAAGGTCACAAAGTGCTTAACAGTATTAACAGACCATAAAAAACACACAGGATTACACACATTAGACAGTACGAGGCGAAACAAAGGCCAGTTTGAATTAAAGAGTCTTCAGCTGCTCTTTAAAGGCATCAACAGAGACCGCAGAACATTTGTCTACACATCAAGAGCGTTCCATAATGTGGAAGTGAAGGGAGATTTTTTTATTAGAATAAACTACAACATAACTTTAGTACTAGAAGTTTGCAAGTGGGTTGTTACAGGAGATTCTTGTCTGGTGTGTGTGTGTGTGTGTGTGTATATATATACACACACACGTATAAATTAATTATTGGGCTGTGGATACCACAATGAGATCTCCAGTACATGCAACAAGAATATTCACTGCTTAATGGAAAGATTAACAGGTTATAAAAAGTCTTTGGTTGGCTTCTACAATCTAGAAAAAAGGACATACATACATACATACCAACAATATCAGGTTTTGCTCCTTCATCTGATGCTTTTCTTTTCTTATCTTTATGCTTCTTCTTTTTCCTGTGAATATTATAAAATGTAACAAAATGTTGTCATTTGTAATTAGCTTGCTAAATGTTTAATTATACAGGCAGACCTTGTCAGCATACACAAATATTAAACCTCTCAGGCTGGCAAATTAATTAGTGGAAAGTGAATACATTTTCTTTGAAAATGCAACTGCAATGATCCAAATCACTCAGTTATCATTATGTTGTTGATATAATATCAATTATGGTTCTAGGACACAAGCTGCAGGACCTTCAGAAAGTATTCAACCATGTTGACTTTAAAGAGTAATTTAACACCAGGCTGAAAAGCAATGCTTCGCTGCCCTCTCTGGTCAGTTTCAAGCCGGTTTTACCCCAGTGTTCCTGTACTTTCCCCTCAAAAACATACTATCGCGTGTAAGGTCACGTGACCCCGCCCCGTCCAGACCTGCTCGGCTTCCAGACCAAAGAATGAAGCACTTAGAGATGTTAGCTAGCGCTAACTGGCTTCACTTTACAGCAGTTGAGGAAACGATAGACGTCTGTATTATTAACGCTGTCACCTACACTACATTTACCTACCTACATTTACTGCCAAACTGACAACTTATTACTTGCTCGCTTTCAGCGTCACTTTCCGCCGCTCGCTCTCTCACACTGCACTCCGTAAAAGACCGTTAACTCCGCTGTTAACAGCAGCTGTCACCTAACTTTGATGAATGAGGAGAGAAAGCTAGCAAAGCGTGTGTTGCCGTGCGCTCAGTGTGCGCATGGAAAATCATTAGTTCCACATTGACATTAATAATTGAGTGAAATATTTAGTGGTCTAAAAATAGTAGCAGTGGTCATAATTCAGCAGCAGCAATTCGCCGAATAAATGGGAACCATGACTCTGTCATGTACATGTCAACATCACCTTATTAATTAGCATTTAGATCATCGATTTTTTAATAAAATTAAAAAAAAGAAACCCAGCTTTAATAATTGAGCATCTTTACACTGGGCTACAAACCTTGTCAGTAAACTATGAGGGCAAAAAAAAAAAAAAAAACACTCAAAAACAAAATAATGTTCAATAATCGTAATCGAGGTAAAATGTTGAATTAATCATGAATTAGATTTTAGGGGAAATCGTCCAGCCCTAGGTGGTAAATTACTCTTTAAATAAATGTTGTTGTGCTGCAACCTGAATTCAGTTATGTTTATTGTTGGCAGTATATTCAGAATGCCCCATAACAACTACGTTGATTATTTCATATATATATATATATGAAATGTATACAAGCCTCAAAAGATTTTGGTATTTCTGTTTGTGTGGCATTTAGTAGTCTCTCTGATTATCCTGGTTTTATTCACAGGTTGGTTTAGAAGGTGTCAAAGCAGTATATTATTCATTTTCTATTTCACCAAAATGGAGCCTTCTGTAATTTCTACATGCTACAGACGTTTTTTTCTTGCAAGTTCTTTCTCTGAACAGTTTATTGGACTTCAATGATGTGCCCTCATTGTCATATAAACAAATACTAAGGTTTTCAACATCAAATCAATAAGAGTGTGCACCAGCTGAAGAACTGTTGATACCATGTTGATTAGAATTTGGGGGGAGTTTTGTCCTTATTCTTTATGTTTTCAATGATTAAATAATTATAAACTGAATATCATGAATTTCATTTGTCGTTCAGGCATCTCCAAGCCTGGCCTCTGACATCTTGTAATGAATGTTATTTATTTATACAAATAGTAGTAGTTAAATGAGTATTTTCATTCATCTCTCAACCGTGTCATATACTTGAACGGGGGTTATTTTAATGTTATCTAACGTTTCTGCTGCTGCTAAAACTAACTTACGTGAGCACAACAACAGTTGAAATGTTTAGCTCAGCGTTTCCCATCCCATTCTCATGCATGTTTTAGATCTATCCCTGCTTCACCACGGCTGATTAAAATGATCAGCTTCTTATCAAGCAGCTTCAGGGGTTCATGACGTTGGATCTAAACCATGTAGGATAAGGGGTTCTCCAGCCAGGAGAGTTTTGGGAAATAACGTTACCGCAACATTATGTTAGTCAAATAAGGGGCTAACGTGTTAGCTAGTTCCAAAAAGCCGAGTGAGATTCAATAACGTTATCCGCGACAGCCTTTGTCGTCATGCTGATAGTTAAATGTTTAAGAATGGCTTAACGTTAATCAAAAATAAAGAGTAACCTAACGTTACTAACGTTACACTAACGGAGTTTTCACCCAACAGTAACGTTACCGTTTTAGCTACAGCTAGCTTTAGCATTATAGACTCCCGGTTAGTTTGTACCTTACTGCATTCAGTAGCGATATAGTAGTACTAAGTTAAAGACAAACTTACCCTTTGTTAAGACCTTTCAAAACCAGTTTGGTTGACTTTACGTGAGAATATTCAGCCATTACGTTACCTAATGTTAGTGGTTAGCAGGGCTACTAGACAGTGTGCAAGTGTGTTTTTCTACTTTAGACACAACAAGTACGGCGGCCGCAGAAGCACATTCAAGAGTTCGTGGTACCAAGTTTTACATGGAGTGAAACCGACTGTACTTTTACACTGTAATGCAATACAATAGTCAAAGTAGTAACGTATAACAGTCCTATAAAACAAATTGTAGGCCTATCAACTATTATAATTGTTGTGTTGAAATTCAATTCCCCATATTTAAACTGTATGGATTGTATAAAATTTTAATGTGTTTCCAAAATTTGGTCATCCTCCTTAAGAGGAAATTCCTAATATAAGTACGTTTTTGTTCAAGTTATGAGTGTGATGAGGTATCCTTTTTACTACTTAAAACCCTTTAGTCCCACAACCTACAGTTATTGTACTGCACATCCCCAGCGCACAATAACAAATTTGCATAATTTGAACTGAGTTTGGTTAAGATATCAGATTTTTGTTACGAAATCTCTACTTGTGACCAGAGGAGAGTGAAACTCCAATGAAAGTTGATGGGAGGTTTCCAGGCTGGCCTTGAGCAGATAGTTATACCCTTACAGTTTTTTCATAGTTCCACATGTTATTTTTAAATATCCATACTAACCTAATACACAGTCAGGTTAACTACAAGAGAATAATCATTGCTGTCATTCAACACCATATGCATTACATTGACTACATACGTATTTCTTTTATATAGGCTATCAGATTCAGATATCAGAGAGACTCTTTATTAGGAATGAGATTGGAGTCTGAAGAGGTGGCATTTGTCTCGTCTTGTCCCCCCCCACACACACACACACTCCAGAAATGTTAAATGTTCTCTGAGTCAAACCCCTGAGACCCTTCCCTTGAACACAAAAATAGTTACACTAATCCACTGGTAAAGAAGAGGCAGGGGGGTGACCTCAAGGATGGTGTCCTCATACAACTGTGTATGCTAATGTTGCCTCATTTAACAGGAATGGCCCAATCAGGAGCCCGTGACAGGAGGTAATAAATCATTTGTGGACACTGTCAAGAAGTAAAATAAATTAGACAGTGGCTTATGTTATCTGGTCGCTGCAGTAAAACTCAACTGGTAAGAACTCAATCATCCAACAGAAAAAAGTGGTCAGACTGGCGAAAAACTGATGGGCCCAAAACCAGCCACACTCACCATAATAACTCCAGCCCAAAACATGTCTAAATTGATGCAGGAGAGAAACTACTGTAATACATCCGCGAGACTCCTGGTGTTGCTGTGTTTGAGGAAAAGTTAATTCAGAGTATGGAAGATTAATCTGGTCGGAAAAGTCTTGTAAGCTTTAAGGAAGTTAGCCAATGGGGCTTTCAAAAGTCATGAATCAGCAATTTTACCCTGCCCGAGCTGAATCCCACTTGTACTTCTTCTGTCATTTGTCACATTCTGTGCTACTTTGACAGCAATTCCCATTGTTGATGGGATTAAACAGTCATAACTCGTTCTGAGAGAGCGGGGTGGTTAAGCCCAAGCACTTAAAAAGAGCTGAAGGATGACGTGTCAAGCAAAATGGTAACACACAGTACCTGATGCTGTAGCACCTGATTCTGCAGGCTACTGATATGAAAATACCATTCAGACTCTAAAAAAAAACTTTTTATAAATGGTTTATATTGTTGCTATTTTTTATTTTAGCTCATTGTTATCGGCATTACTGTTTACTGCTCACTCTCCTAATGCCTTATGTCAGAGCTGCTAATGCAAACTGAACAGTTCGTACTGCTGCTGCTTCACATTAAAAGCATTCGACTGACAAAACACGGGATGGCTTGTAGTGTTAAACCAAACTTAAACCAATGGGTGTTGCCATATCAACCAGGACTGAAATCTTAAGTATTATAACTTAGTGATCCACTGTGCCCACAAACAACTAAAAGGGACAATGATAAATGGAAAATGTAGTTTAACAGCATCACAAGTAGAGAAGAGTCATTAAGATGGCAAACTGAAGTAACTTTAGTAGTTGTATCTTGTAGAGTGATGTACAGAGAAAAAGCTACTGCTCAACGTCAGCAAAACTAAGGATTGATTGATTTCAGGAAATAGGAGATAAAGACACTCACTCCTGTCTACATCAGTGGAGCTGAGGTGAACAGTTCCAGGTTCCGGGGAATCAGTATCACAGAGAACCTGACATGGCCGTCTCATATCTCCACGCTGGTGAAGAAAGCTCAGAAACGGCTATATTTCCTGAGGAAGCTTAAGAAGGCCAAATTCCCACGCCAAGTTCTAGAAAGCATCCTGACTGGAAACATCACAAACTGGCATGGGATGTGCGCGGCCCAGGACCAGAGGGCTCTGCAACTGGTGATTAAAACTGCTCAGAAGATCATTGTTACCCATCTCCCGAGCATCACTGATATCTGTGAGGTGAAGTGCCTACGCAGAGTCCAAATTATACTAAAGGACAGTACCCACCCCAGCCACAGCATGTTTACCCTGCTGCCTTCTGGGAACAGTTATAGAAGTTTCAGCTGCCGCACCACCAGTCTGCAGAGCATCTTTTTTCCACCAGGCAAGCAGGCTCTTAAACTCAAATTCATCTTCAGCACTGCTCCATTGATTTTTATAATTGCTTCTGTATTACAGTTTTTCTCTATCGCTTAAACACATTCCTTGAAATTCCTTGAACACAAATCCACAACTTCTCACCCGATTCCCCAAACATCCCATTTTCAGGTCTAAATGAAGCTCTCCACTCAAAACCATTCAATCTTGCTGAAAAACCAAACTTTGCCCTCAGACATTACACACAAGCCATCCAACACACACACACACACACACGCACACACACACACACACACACACACACACACACACACACACTACAACACAGTTTTACACACTGGTGAGAAAAATTCAAAACAATACTACAAAAACTGGTTATTAGTAATGTTGCTTGTGGTCCCTCCCCCTAAAAAACCTTTTCACATGATGAACACAACAAAAGAAGTAACAAATGTAAACATTTGCAGATTTTTTATTCCTTAGTGTGCTGTACAGTTCAACACACCAAACAACTAATTATTCTGCCCCATCTCGTCTTTGGTCTGGAACAGGCCAGAGATTTTTGTTCTCCTCCTCCTCCTCCTCTCTCTCCTCTTCCTCCCTACTCCTCTTCCCTCTACCTCCTCCACCTTCTTCTCCTCCTCCTCCTCCTCCTCCGTCCTCCGCCCTACTCCTGCTCCGCCTCCTCCTACTCCTCATCTTACTCCTATCCCATCTCATCCAACTCCTACTGTTCCTCTTCCTTCACCTCTTACTCCTCTCCATACTGCTCCTCCTCATCTTCCTCCTTCTCCTCTGTGGTGTCCTCTACCTCTTCCTTCAGATTTCTCTGGATCCATTGTCCGGCCCTTTTATCTATCTATTGAAGCTTCTGACTGGTGTGTTATCCATTTTGACTCTTTGTGTTTCCACCTGGGTAGCTGTGTGCTAATTGAGCTCAACCTGGTCTGATTGAGTGAACAATATTGAATGTTAGTGTTTTCACAATGACCACATGGTGTAGGCAATGAGAAATGAAGGGATTCGTGTGTAGAGTTTAGGAAAATGGGTGGGCTTTTTGAAAAGTGGAGTTATGGTGTTGAAATTTTAGCAGTTGAGAAACTACCTACCTACCTACCTATCTAGTTTGCTAACATTAACCACCATAAGCCAAAATGCATTTAATTAAATTTTTGTTTTACTTTGTAAGACAGAGTGTTGTGTGTCATTTCTTCTTTCAAAATACACAGTCTTTCTTTAATTAGTCAATAATAAAGATTTTCTTTAAAATCTAATCTATAAAGCATTAGTAAATCATGTATTAACTATTTATAAAGACATTTGTTACAATTTATAAACCATTTATATAACCAACTAAAAGCACAAAATGCATAATCTCTTTATTATAACAAAACTGACATCCAAGCATCTCATTGTTTAGGTATTCAAAATTAAAGCACCAATAAAAGCGACACCCTAAAGCCAACCAAAATGACATCTCAAAAGCAAAACTAATATGCTGACAAGAAATGAAAACAGCTTATTTATACCTCCTGTCATCTCTATGCTTATTACTTCACTGATGCATCACAATAGCAGTGGTAATGCTTTGCCATCACAAAGACAAGCTTTATGGAGCGACTGAAAAGCCTCCTCACAACATGTAGGATGATACAATTTATACAAATAATCTAACAGTATAACATCTCTGCCAGATGACAGATCTAACATTTAGACCAACAGTTGAAATGTTAGATGTCATCTGGCAAAGGATGAGTTAATTCAGGAACATTTATGTCCTTTGTGCCTTTCATGTCCTTGTTAAAGTGCCTTCAGTCTAACAAGTCTGCCTGCTCCATTAGCTGCCTTTCAACTGTGAAAAAGCAAATTTATCATCCTTTATATATACTGTACAAAACCCACTCCAGCGCTGACGAAGAATTTAATCCTTCTTGTGGAAGTGAAATCTTCTTCTTGTTTTTTTTTGTTCCCAAATCGGCTTCATCACAAATGATAAAAAGGTGCAGTTTTATCTTTTATTTGGGGTCTTGACAAATAATGGATAGATTGCCTTGATTGTGGATAGTGGATTGGATTGTGTATAGATGTTCAATGGTCTCCAGAAAATGAATCCTAATGCATTTGATGATCCCGCCATCACCATGATGATTTGATGACTTTCCCACCATGAGGTTGACATTTGTTGAGTAATCCGTCTCGAGAACTGTTGATGAACTTTCATCAAAGTTTTGCAAAGTTTTGTCTTCAGATAATTAATCCTAATTATTGCCCAACTGATATTGTATTTTTGAGGCCAATATATACATATAAACACAATTTACATAAACACAAAGCATTAACAGGCATGTTAATTAAGATATATACTGAGTGGAACATTTTGCAGTTGGAAAATTAACTTATCAGTACTCTCTTGGGGCAAAATATACAACACTGTTTCTGAATTGCCTCAAACATATCTTTGTGCACCAGTAGGTCAAAATTTTCAATAATCCAGTGAAATGTATCTCGACATCTGCTAGAAGGATTGGCGCAAAATTTAGTTTAACCGATCATGGGTCCCTCAGCACTGATCTAACATCAGTATGTTAGCATTGCCTTTGCGACAAAATGTACCAAAGTACAGCCTCACATAACTGCTAGTGTTGCTGTAGACTGTTAGTCTTGTTACAGTTTTTCTCAATTGCTTAAACACTATAACCAGGCTATTGAACTAAAATTTGAAAACCATAACTCCACTTTTCAAAAAGCCCACCCATTTTCCTAAACTCTACACACGAATCCCTTCATTTCTCATTGCCTACACCATGCGGTCATTAAGAAAACACTAACATTCAATATTGTTCACTCAAGTCAGCACAGGTTGAGCTCAATTAGCACACAGCTACCCAGGTGGAAACACAAAGAGTCAAAATGGATAACACACCAATCAGAAGCTTCAATAGATAGATAAAAGGGCCGGAGTCAGTTTATTCAGGTTTGGAACAATGGATCCAGAGAAATCTGAAGGAAGAGGTAGATGACACCACAGAGGAGAAGGAGGAGGAGGAGGAGGAGGAGGAGGAGGAGGAGGAGGAGGAGGAAGAGCAGTATGGAGAGGAGTAAGAGGTGAGGGAAGAGGAACAGTAGGAGTTGGAGGAGGAGATGGGATAAGAGTAAGATGAGGAGTAGGAGGAGGCGGAGCAGGAGTAGGGCAGAGGAGGAGGAAGGTGGAGAAGAAGGTGGAGGAGGTAGTGAGAGGAGGAGTAGGCAGGAGGAGGAGGGAAATGATCTCACCAGTGTGTAAGACTGTGTTGTAGTGTGTGTGTTTTGTGTGTGGGTGATGATGGAGCAGTGGGTAAGTCGCAAGCCATTTGTGTGAGAGACCCGGGTTCAAATCCCTACTTCAAATCCCTATTGTCACATGTCCACCACTGTCCCTGAGCAAGACACTTAACCCCTGGCTGCTCCAGAGGCGTGCGACCTGTGACATAATAGCAAATGTAAGTTGCTTTGGATAAAAGCGTCAGCTAAGTGAATAAATGTAAATGTGTTTTTGAGGGCTTGTGTGTAATGTCTGAAGGCAAAGTTTGTTTTTTCAGCAAGATTTAATGGTTTTGAGTGGAAAGCTTTACCTGAAAACCTGAAAATAAGATGTTTGGGGAATTGGGTGAGAAGTTGTGGATTTGTGTTTAGAGCTTCAAGAAAAAGAGGCATAATTTAAAAAATGTGTTCAGGCAATCGAGAAGAACTGTAAAATTGTACATTTTCTGTTGCTCTCCCATAAAGTTGGGGGAAATGGTCGAAATCATAGCAGCAGAGGTTGAAATATTCAAGTTTCCAAAGCTTCCAAACACTAGGTACTATATTCCCCATAATTAGGGGTGTGACGAGACACTTAACACATGAGATGAGAAGAGACGTGAGAATGGGTCCACGAGATTGAGACGAGACCATATTTTTAAGAAATCTTCAATGCTGAATTATATGAAAACTTTGAGCATTAAACATTTAATTTTCTGCATTCTGGTGAATTTCTCTGCATCAATTTATGGTGGAAATATTTTTATTCAGGTAAAGGCAAACACAAAATTCAGGTGGCAGGTGCCAATTCAAAATCTCTGTTCCACAATTTTTGTATGGGGAAGTAAATGTCATTGTGATTGTGGTACCTTTTCACCTCATCGATAAATTAATTCATTTTAATTCAGTTATAAAATAGTTCAGCAGGTTTTATGCTCATGTTTAAAACTTTCTGCACATTCAGAATCCCTCCCACATACAGTATCTGTGTTTTCTGACATGTCGAGAGAAAAGTCATAATATTACAAGAATAACGTCATAATTTACTGAGAATTCACAATGTGCCCATACTCTGCTGTGTATGATGTTATTGTTCCACTGGTTATATCCCCTGCCGACCCAGTTTGGGACTGCATGTTGCATGTGAAACTGAAACTAACTGAAACACTTCTGATCAGGAAGAAATCTCACCACAAATCCACACACCTCAGCACCTCCGATAAAGTGCAGCTCACAGTCCCAAACAGAGCAAGGTTGTGCTTCAGTTCTTAGATGTTTATATAGCAAAACTCTACCAGCTACGTTGCCACTCGTCACAAGGGTCTGGACTCACAGCATTACAGCAGATTTACTTGATTACTATCAGCGTACGCCAGTGTCGCATCAGCTGGGCGGAGTTGATTAGCTCCACGAGTCAACGTTATCAGTTATACATTTTTCACTGCGTGAGAGAATTAATGTGTGTCTTGGCATCATGTGAAAAATGTCAATTGCGTGAGTTTATAATTAATTTATATATAGTGGGTATCTTTAATAGGTGTCACAACCAAATCAGAAAATAAATTTGAAACTATAACATTAAACCTTGTCATGGTGGAGGGGTTTGTGCATCCTGGGAATTGTGTTGTTGGGGGCAATAATTGCTGGTGGGGTCTGCCATGACAAATTGTTTCCAGGGGAGGGGCTGTTTTGAGTGACACGCCTCTTCAATGTCGCATGGAGGTCAGGAAAAGCGTTTGTGGAATGGCAGATTGGGTTGGTGGTTGCCATTTTTAAAAGTGGGAACCAGCCAGTGTGCTCAAATTATCGGAATATCGCACTGCTCAGTCAGGAAAGGAGGCGCTGATTGATTGTTGAACCTCAGAACTAGGAGGATTAATGCAGATTTTGACCTGGTCATGGAACAGTGGACAAGCTTTTTATCCTTGAAGGGTTACTAGAGGGGTCATGGGGGTTTGCCCATCCAGTCTGTGGAGCTAGAGAATGCTTACATGTCCCTCTTACATGGGAGTCTTGTCGGGGTTGTACAGGCGTACGGGTTACTGGGACTGTTGCTACAAGCCATCAGGTCCATTTAATAGTGAGTGAGAGCTGTGTACATATCCTTGGCATGAAGTCAAACACGTTTTAAAGGGGGCGTTGGGCTCTGCCAGGGCTATTACTTGTCACTGTTTCTGTTTGTGATTTTCATGGATACGATTTCAAGGCGCAGTCAGGGGGAGGAGAGTGTCCAATTCGGGGACCTCAGAATTGCTTCTATGCTCTTTGCAGATGATGTGGTTCAGTTGGCTTCATCAGACCAGGACCTCCAGCATGCACTGGGGTGGTTTACAGATGAATGGGAAGCCGTTGCAATGAGAGTCAACACGTCCAAGTCTGAGGCAATGGTTCTCTGCCAGAAAATGGTGAATTGCTACCTCCGGGGTGGGAGTGAGTTGTGAGGTGATCAAGTATCACAGGGTCTTGATCACGAGTGAAGGTACAGGGTCAGCAGTAATGCAGGTGTTGTACTGCACCATTTTGGTGAAGATAGAGCTGAGTTAGAAGGCAAAGCTTTCAATTTACCAGTCCACCTACGTTTATAAATGGATAGATGGACGGACATGAAATAACTCCTACATTTTGTGATATTGCACAAGCTAATGAGGTCTCTCATTTCAACACCCTCATCACACCCTTTCAATTACTTCTCTTTTAGACTTTTTGTTGTACCCCTCTATTCTCTCTTTCCGTCTCTTTCAGCTGTTTTTCTATTTTCATCCTTCTCCAAAAAACTTTTACTTATGAAAACCTTTCCTTGCTTCTGTCACCCCACCCTGTCACCCACACCCCCTGACCCCCTCCTGTCCTATACCTGTCACATATAATCCTCCAGTGGGGATTTAGGTGATAGAAGGTTAAGTTGCTGACAGTGTGGAGCAGGTGTTTTCATAAGTGGCAGTGTGCTATTACATTGCACTATGGCCGCCCTCTCACTTTGTCAATGTCACCGCTTCTTCACGATGTGTTTCCTCGGCTTTCACGGTGTGTGTTTGTACAGACTGTTGAAGTTTATGATGTGGACGTCATCTGAGAGAGCGAGACAGATGAAGATGGATCAAGTAGCTGTGTGCCCTGGGGCTGCTTAGTTAAAAATGGTGTAGTGATGTAATTTCCTGAGTGTGACACTAGGGACGAGAGATGTTGGACATGTGGAGAATTTAAATGTATGGCCTATTTAAGCCAGTCAGTGTATGTAATGTGTGGTTATGTTAATTTAAATTGATGACAATATTTAGGTAAAATGTGAAATAAATGACAGCACATAAAGGTCCATGTATGAGCCTAATTAATGACAGTAATTCAGTCTTAGTTACCATCCCTAAATGGCAGTTTTTAATAATACCATTAAGGTTTGTGCAATGTATTCAGGCTTCACTAAAATTACCTGTCACACGGTAATTATGTGATAGAATATTGCATTTCAGGTTGTGACTGAACACAGAGAGGAAAGGAAGGCTCTTTGGAAAGGAAAGTGCCTAACATGCATATGTATTCTTGTATTATTAAAAGAAGGGAGCAAAAAACATTTATTAAAAAAAGACACAAAAGTAAAAAGATTAACTTGAGAGGTGCAAGGAGAGCTATTTATCCTCGGATGAATAGAGTGCCTGCCTTAATACGTTTCATGGTGGACTGGTCTACGGTATTACTTGACTTCATGGAGCTCTGGGTCTGGAAATTGACTACAGTCTACAGTCATTTAGAGGTCTTATGGCAATTTCGCTGCAGGTTATGGAAGAGAGGAGTTCAGCGAATGGATAAACACCTGTGACATTTCCTTTCAGCACTATGTTCAAGGTAACCGTTTCCACACTGCCTTGTTTCACTTCTCTCTGCTAGATTTTCAATGCCTCCTCTCAGCAGAAATCTCACCTTTCTAGATGCTATTTCATTATTTTAGCACTTTACTCACATAACTTACAACATACATTATACATATATACAATATTATACTTTTGACATTGGCTTCACTTAAAATGTAGATACTGATTCCCTGATATAATTGAATCACAGTTTACTGATAGGGCACTACACAAATGTGGAGTGAATACTCTTATATTTCCTTGCCATAAATGGACTAAATATTATGCTGAATACTAAACAATGCAGAGTGTGATCAGAGTGTGTTAAAATGACAAACATCCCCTGGATTTAGGTGAAATTATAATGAAATAAAAAGTCCAGAAATAAAAAGTATTATGCTATCAATGACCTCTTTCAAACATATGTTACTCATCAAGGTTATAGAGGAAATAAAAGAAAACTTTTATAGCCTGCTGCACTTGAGGGATGTGTTTAGTGCCAGGTTTTATAAATTGCACTGACTTCTGTCTAATTATAAATGCTCTGAAACCAGTAATTTTGTGAGCCACTGAAAATAAACTTCTTTTGGTAAAAGTTATCTTTACGTCTAGAAACACTGCAGGATAGTTGCATTGTATTTTTCCAAGTTCAAAATGATGACCTGCATACATCTCTCTCTCTCTCTCTCTCTCTCGCTCTCTCTCTGTCCCATTGACAAGCATTGTGGTGTTTGCTCTGAATGGTTATTGCTTGCTGTCTGTGGCTCTGCTCCGTTGGCTAACGCAGTGTTGTTCTTGCTTCAGAGCACCCCAAATCCCTGCTTCACTCCTTCTATCACTCCCCCCTCCCTCCTGTCTTTTCACTCTATGCTCACCGTCTACACAGTCCTTTCAACCCCATCTTCACAGACCTTGAGATTGTCTTCCATCAGTTGTGAATGTTAAAAGAGACTAATTTATTACCCAACCTGGGTCCCTCTGCAGCAGGGCTGAGGATGGCAGTTAGGCTGCAAGAATGACTCATCGAGTCTTGTAGTTTTGCACAATTTCACTGGATGGCAGTATACACGCACGGCTCTGTGCATCAAGCACAACTCACATAAAGCCCAGCATGACATGCTCCCCACTGATCGCAATTTGCCACTGTGAATTTTAGGCAGCATCCTATAATGAATCAAGATTAGATATTTTTGAGTCATGCATATATGTATGATTCAGATGAACAGAGAAGACATTCTAGAAGACTATTTTGCCTTTAGAGTGTGGTTCTTTTTGCTAAAAGTCAAGTTTACAAGAATTGGATCCGACCCAAAAAGATGGACGGAAAATGGTATTAATTATTTTTTAGATAGTAGTATGCTTGAGAATTTTCTTGACACGTGACACTTCAGTCACTTCCATTTTAAGTGGTGATATTGACAGCATAGCACTCAAGGTGGTATATTCTCACCCCCGAAATAACCTATTGCTCTTAATAAACTAACTGCACCCTTTGCTGTTTTGAATTAAAGCTCAACGAAGACTTTGTAGTATTTGAAAATAAAATAAATGCTTGTTTTCATCAAACATTTAATATTTAATGTCTCTGATGGTGTCCTCCTTCATTTGCCAAATCACTCACTGTAGCTGTGCAGCATCAAGTTAAAAAGCCTCACAGAGTGTGAGGGGAGTGGCTGAATAATTCACAGTCTTGTGTATTTTTAAACGCATCCTTACATTTATAATGCAGAGAAATTTTAATCATATGACACTGACACGCCGTTAATCTTTTAGTGACTGCACATCTCTGTAGGTTATATCTGGGAATCACGGCCAGTTAGCAAATACATGGAATGCACGCACATGCATGCGCATTCGAACACACACACACACACACTCTTGTACAAAGTGAGATTTGTAAGCCTGTGTTCATTTCCTTCTAAAGCTCCACAAGCACAGATGTCCTCTTGTTTTCTCTCTTGTCGTTCTTACAGAAAGGAGTTACTCGATTTGACATCACCTGCTACAAACTGGCAGGAGTCCATCGGTGGCTTTGAATCTGCTCCAAAAATGACTAGTGTAAAGAAAAGATATTTTTCATCATCATTCATCCTAAACAATTTGGAAGATTTAAATGTCTCTTTAATGAAAGACATCTCTGATTATTATGCAGTGTACTGTACACAGCAAACAGTAGAGTGAGAGAGGATGAAATGAGATGGGACATGAATCACCAGATGGATCTGAACCAGGTTTGAACCCACAGTCTCACAAGCATATGGTCATCATGCAATAATGAACTGTTGTCTGCTGCGCTCTCTGCAAGGTATTCTCCCGAACATATTGCAATGAGTCTGTTCATACCCTGGTGGCACTGGCACACTCCAACACACACACACACATGCATGCACAGATACACACAGCTTCCCTACAACCTATGCCGCTCTCCAGGCAGAAAATTATTGTTTTAAGATTAGATTACACAAACATGCACACACACAGATTTGAACACACACAACAAAGAGCAGGGTGCTGTTTTTGGCTTACATCTCTATTTGAAAGTGTCACTGTTTTTTTCAACTGCTAACAAGCGTTTACCTACACTTAAAATACTTTTAACACAGCAACACAACTACCTCACACAGTTAGCCAAACAGCACATCTGCTAAAAAACACATTTTGTTCACTAAATACCAACTCTACATTTCAAAATGCTAAAAAACATTCTCTACATACACTAACACTACAACACAGCTAACCTGACCCTGAAATCAAATCGTTCTGTGATAATACTAACACGTTGTCTTTCAAGAGAAACAGATATTCTCTTCATACAGTCTGCATTACCAACATGCATCTTGGCCAAACAGTTAATCTCACCTCCAAAACTCACTCAAACCACCAAAACACTTCCTCCATGTCTCAAAATAAACTTGTTCAACCAAACACTGGCAATGATTCTCACTCAGAAAGCAACACCCTGACCTAAAAAACACTAACAACAGGGAGCATTACATAAATGATAAATTTTTATCTTTTATCTTTTAATTACTTTTCACATAAAACACAATTTCATTATAGAATGAGAACAACATATTTTTTATTTTATTGACTGTACTAAAGTATATGTAACAAGTATCTGTCGCTATGGTGCTATTCATGTGGTAATACATCATAAAGCATTGAAATACATTATGATCATACAAAGTGCATGCAGAATATTAAATGTTAACATTGCTAAATTACCTTTTACTGTCACTATGCTCTGATATATTCATATATATTCATATATATATATATATATATATATATATATATATATATATATATTCATATATATATATATATATATATATATACATATATATTAAACACATCAGAATCACCACAGTATGGTGTGAGATTTTCACTGTATGTGACCTCATTGGCATTCAAACCTACAACCTTAGTACAAGTACAAGTAGCCTACTTAACAAACAGAGCCACAAAGGACCACTGCAATGATTACAGTACGTACAATATAATTCTGTAAAATACACTACATGATTACCATCTATAATTACATATAGTTTCATGTGGTGGTTAACTCAGTTGGTAACCATATACTGTAAAAGGGGGTGTGAACACTAGCTATCAAAAAAACACTGTAGTGGTATGATCCTGAACAGACCAATGTTGTTAAGAGTTTTGAAAATGTGACTAAAGATTGGACAAAAGGATGTTAGCAATTGTTAAAAACTGTAAATACATTTGTCACATGACGGATCCTGTTGTTTATACCTTTGCAATATGCATTAGGAAGAATACAATCGATGGGATTGCAGTTCAGATTTACAAGTGCACCAAGATGTGAAGTTTTACTGAGCTAAATGTTTTGGTGGAAAGTGCCTTCCTTTATCAACATATTGACAAAACATCCATTATGAACATAGAGACAAATATTTTTGAAAATTCATTCCCAGTGACTACTTTTCTAAACTTAAAATATCCCCTAATGGCAACACACAGCATGATGAAGGTATTTATGGCTATCAATGAAGTAGGACAGCTTCCTGCACCTCATTCAAGATTTATTTCCCAGGTGCTGAAAGGACTCACATATAAAAATCTAAAAAATTATTGTTGCACACTATGGAGGATGCGTGCCACTATTCTTCAAAAGTTCATATTTATTAAATCTCAAGTGCAGGTGTGTGAACAACTGGTTTCACAAAAGGCAACATTCATGGATATGGTTAGGCAAGCGAAACCATTTGATTGAGGTTTGGTTATGATTCTGGTTATGGTTACATATTGAAAGTAACTTGAGGTACGAGACAGGACGTACACCCAGGTCTTCAGTGTTGAAGCATGTTTTCCCTGCAGTATTTGAATGTCACACTACTTCCTGCATTGGCACAAAATGTTTCCAGAATATAAATCGATGTTGCAAATGAAGTGCATATTAGTGTAATTTTTAGGAGATGGGGTTGGGATGAGAGATATTCAAGCTGCCATAAAAGGGGATTCAAGAGCATGTGGTGCTACTTGTGTTTGGTGTTGTGGGTTTTCAGGGCTATCTCACAAAATTAGAAAAGCAAAAACAACTGAAAAAACAGGTAAGGTTGATTGCATCTATTATTTCTTGTGTTTTTGAAGCATTAGGTAAATCACTTGAACATTTTAGAATAAACTTGCCACGCCGCGCTTTACTTTACAGACTCATGAATGATGCATATTGAACTCAGGGCTACTGCATGTCTGTCTGTTAGAGTGGGCAATGTTGTTTTGCTCCCTGCAATCAGACACACTGCTGTTAGAAAATAATCAGCTACACACTCAAGTGGAAAATCAATTCAGAATTCCTAGCAGATTTCTTGAACTTATTAGCCACCATTTTCCATGCCATTAGTTGAGGGACTTACTATGATAATGACTCAAACCATTGTGAAAATACAATATTACAATTAGCTGTACAGTTACATGTTTTTTTCCCCAGTTAGAACCTGTTTGGCACACTTGAACAGTTTAAATATTGTTCAGAATATCATGGAGTGTGTTTTCTCATCTCCTGTTTTGAAACTTATATCAACACCACACACACAAGATAAATTCTCGTCTGGTGCAGTATGTTTAAAAACAGAGCTGACTTACTGATACTGCATTGGCAACCAGTCCTTTTCTTCTTGCTCCATCCTAATCCCATAGACATTGTGTTAGGATTATGCACAAAAGGCACTTTTAGACACAGATTTGCATGTTTGGATTAGTAAAGCCTTGTAATGGAGGTTTGCAGAAAGCTACCATCTTGTTCTCACACACATTGAACCAATGCATGGTTGCTTTCCCTTTTAACTACCAGACATTACTCATCTGTCTGTCTGCCAGCTCAGATAATTTCTTGCTGGAAGAAATTTGTTCTGTTGCTTACAAATGTAGGATGCAGAGGGAAAAGTCTCCCTTTTTTAATTATCAACCTTAGTAGCCAATCTCCTTGCCTCTACAATGTCTTCTGAACAACAGCCACTAGATCAAATACACTCATTTGCATTTGAGGCGTCCAGAAAATTGAGTGAGTGAAGCATGGTATTCTACTGTATATGCCTGTACCCCTTGGTGACACCCAGCTAGTTTTTAATACATCTGAAACACAATTTACATGAATATATGGAAGAAAATAGAGATTATAATAATAATTTAAGCTCTAGTGTTAAAATCAGATTCTCCTGATACACTGACTGATTGCAACACCGTTGCAAGAGGCAAGGCGAGTGATTCTGTGTTACATCTAAACACATTTTGTGCATTCCACCGGAAGTCACAACTGTGAGCTTGTCATATATCAATGGAAAGTCACAAGATTTGTCATGGCTGTCTCTTCTTTATCTCAATCCATTGCATTGTAATTTGTCCCAAAAAATCCACATGGTGTGCTAATAACCATATTGCATGCCTGAGCCAAACAGTTGAAGTACAAATTGTATCTGCAGTAGATGTAACCCGGAGTTAATGATGTGTGAGAACATCAGCAATGCTTTTGTTTATCACAGCTAGTGTGAGCAGGCTAATAAATGATTCTGACATAGATAAATAATGACTGTTAACAAATCTATATCTCACGCTGCATGTTTCACTTAATATTATCGATCAGGATGGTATTGTAAAAAAATCTATCAGCTTACCAAAGCTGTTCAAACACAAACTTCTTCACTTCACTTCCTGGCGTGTTCTTATGTCCACATGATTACTGAGGTTGACGACTGATGCAACTGTGGGTGATATAGAGTGGAGATACTGAACAGTCATTAGTGTTATGTGAAACAATACTATCAAGCCTGACCAATCAGTGAGGTTAAATTAGCAATGAAATCAAGTTTTGTCTTTGATTTAAAGTTACATTTATTGATTTTCTTTCTTTTTTGCCAATGGAACAGTTTGTAAATACAAGAGAACAGTAAGAGAACTGTTGTTTTAGTATTCTATATATATATATTTTATATTGAGATATTTTATATATAATATATATAGAGAAAATGAGAAACGTGTTAAGTATTTGCTATATGAAAGCTAATTATAACCAGTTGTGTTTCTTTTGCTGGTATAGTTCAGATATACTGTGGTTAACTTACATGTATATGGTTATTTGTAAAGTGCGCCTCCTAGTGATGACGCCCTCTGTTATTTTAGCTCATCTTTTTGACCATTTAGATGTTTGTACTACATTCGTTTAAATTAGGTTGTTGGATTGTACTTCTTTGGATTACACATTCCAATTATGTAAAAGGAAGGATATTGCTTTTTTGTTGGAGGTTGGAAAGTACCCTATAGCATCAACTGATATGCACTCTACCTTCAGCTCTGTTTGGCCTCCACCAACTCCTAGGAAGAAAATAAGGCTTATTAGGTGCTAAATACTACATTTTAACCAGCAGGTCACTAATTTTTTCTGCTGTGTGGTGCTGGACAGGTAGAGTACAGTGGCTTTGTCATAAGGCGATACACAGCTGCCTGCTGTTTCTGTAAACAAGGTTGATGAGTGAGCCAAAAGAGTAAAGTTGTGGGCTGTAGAACCAAAACTAAACAGAAAACTGCTCCATAAAGCTGAGAGGACCATGGATTACAACTCTTTATGGGTTTGTCTTTATAAGTAACCCCTTTCACATTATATGTACTAAAATATTGAGCGGCTTTAAATTTTAGCATGCAATACACAAATATCTATATGGGAGCGGTCAAGGTACAGTAGCTGGAATGTGCTGATCCGGGGAGCAAATATAAAGACTGATGCTTTTCTGGAGAGTTGGCACGTACAGTATCAGTTTTATAATAATATAACTTCATTTGTATAGCACCTTTAAAAAAGCACATACAACATGTTTTACAATAAAACAAATATCATCTAGAGCTTAAGATATAAACATGACAAAAAAATAAATAAATTACAACAGTTACGTACATCAGTTAAGAAAAAGTCATGCAATAAAAGTGAATCTTAACAAGAGAGTTAAAGGACGATATTGAGTTAGCCAGTCTGAGGACTCCAGGCAGGAATTTCCACAGCTGAGGAGCCTGCAGAGCAAAGGCCCATTCGCCTTTAGTGAGATTATGGAACCATTAGTAGCGCCCTGCCGAAGGCTTTAAAAATAACCAGGGAAATCTTAAAATCCATTCTAAAACTCACAGGGAACAAGTGAAGGGCAGCAAGAATTGGTGTAATGTGGTTGCTTCTCTTAGTACGTGATAAAAGCGTGGCACCAGCATTTGGTATCAGCTGCAGTCTTTGGATGTCATGCCTGCTGATACAAAAATGAATTGCATTGCTATAGTCAAGTCTGGAAGAGATAAAAGAATGAATGACCTTTTCTGAGTCTGCAGAAGAACGGCGCATCTTGACGAGTTGATGTGATTCAAGACACCACCAGTGCACGGTGCCCTTAATTCTCTGCCGTTGTTCTTCTGGGAGTAACCTCTTTCATATTACATATTTAATCCATTGTTAATATGAGAAAGACTTGTTAGTGTATAGCTTTAAAGACTAGTGTGATACGGATCCAGTCTTCATAGTTTTTACACTAATCAACACACAACTTGTGGTTCTTACTTGCCTCCAGAGTGAAAAAGCTGCAGTACAGGAGGGACACTGAAATGGATTCTTACGAATTCAAATATGGTTTGGATGTGTGATTTGTACTACGGTTCACCACATCTCCATGAGTGCCAGACACAGTACATTTGTATTCATCACTGTACAACATATGTAGTAATGGTTGTGGGAATTTTACAATAGTGGTGCTGCATTTAACCAATGTAGTGTTATGGATTGGGACAGAACGGACCCAAACACAACACTCAGTTAAAGGTGGATTATTTAGGGGAAACAGGGGGGCAGGGGAATAGGAGGAGGTGAGGCGGGCGCCGGGGAACGTGGGCACGGAGGATCGAGGAGTGGGGGGACCCGAGGGGCCAATCAATGGTGTGGTGGCAGGTGGACTGGTGAGGAGTGGGGGGACCTGGGGGGCGCAGTGGAGGCAGCCCGATAGGAGAGGACCGGTGGGCGAGCCCAGCTGACTGGACTGAGGACGAGGGTGAGTGAACCTGGGAAGGGACAGACAGACAGACAGACAGGGTTAGACACAGGGTCAAAACCAAGAGCTGGAAAACTGAGATTTCTACTGGAGTGTTAAGAGCTTGAGTGAAGTTGTGGCACCAGGTTAAGAGCAATGACGATCAAGCGGAGATTCTGTGGAGAACCGGGTGTTGATATACAGGCAGAGATGAGGTTGATTGCTGGCAGGTGAGGCAGGCAGAGGGGGTGGCTGACGAGGTGCAGGTGCGGGTCGTCAGCTGGGCTCAGGAGCGGAGAGAGAGAGAGGGAGAGCACACGCGGGGGAGGAGACACAGGGAGGCAGGCAAAGTACAGGAAAACAAAACGATGGAAGAAATAAAATGAGAAAATAACAGGACACTCACCGTCAGCCGGGCTGACACCACAACATGTAGCTCACTATTATGTGTATTAGAAGAGATAAATAACCACCATCTTTTAAATATGATCAAGACCCTGCTTTTAGCATATCTAAATACCATGCTTATTCTTAAATCAACCAAAAAAAACAGATACATAGCAATAAAAAAAGACTGAAATGAGCTATGAGTATTTTCCTCCAAAGAATTAACCTTCCTATCACAGAGGTGGTGTGATATTACCGTTCAAGCTTGTCATTTTGCCACAATTTAGTACAATGGCAACACATAAGCTTATTAGATGAGTAGGGGTGGATTCACATGGGCATTGACAGTCAGAAAGGAGAGGTGTGCAGAACCATATGGCTCTGTTTACACAAATCATTTCAGCAGCATGGTGTCATTGTATCACCAGTATCATGATGGTCTGAAGGTTATCGAAACAGCTTTACACTGAAACTGTAGTTCACACCTGACCTTTATTTGTCTGTCCTTCAACTGCTGTTACAGGGTTAGCAGGTTAAACAAATGCAAGTCAAGTCACTTTATAATGACTGGAATAAAACACACACACACACACACACACACACACACACACACACACACACACACACACACACGCACACACACACGCACAGCACATACAGAAGTTGCACTCCCTGTCCCATTCCTCAGATAGCTTCACTTCATCCTGGCTTACACCCCTGGCAGCAGCACCCTGGGTTATTTTAGACAAATCAATGTAAACCTCCAAGCTTTCAAACAAAAACCGTCATGAATATTCTCATCAGGTCTGGACCAGCGGCCGGTCAAGACCTTGCTCAGAGGACACCCAGGGGGCCACAGAGGAGCCAATCAAGTCTTAGCATGAGGGTCACTGGTGATTATGATGCAGGGCATATTTTTCATTACCATCCGCTGAGGCACGACAGCATGACATGGGCAACAGGTTGGTTACTCTTTCCTTACAGCTTCTCGTTCTTTACAACTTCAAGTCTTCTGCATTTGAAAGAGAAGATTTCACTGTGTATAGGAGTGTAGCACAGCTTACATTAAAATGAAACAGGTCATGCTGGAAAACTGAGATGTTTTTGCAGCATTAGTGATTTTGAATCACATCTTTTAATTCTGTCAGACTTAAAGTGCAGTGAGGAGTATAGCAACTGAAATTGTATGATTACATTTTTTTTATTTTTCAGGTACAAGAGGGGACTTTAACAGAAAGTCAGGCACTCTAATTTAAGAAACAGTTCAACTTTTAACAAGTAGGCTTTTTCACCTTCTTTCTGAGATTTACATGATAAGATCGATACCACTATCATTTCAGGCCATGTCCACAGTGGGGTGCATCGAGCAGCTTGCGGAGGTATTCCACACTATGTTCAACTTCTCCCTTAACCAGTCTGCAGTTGCAAAAGGGAAACACATTTGTGAAGATGCAGTTCATGGACTACGACTCAGCGTTCAACACTAATGTGCCCGCTAAGCTCCTTCCCACGCTCAGGAATCTGGGTCTAGCAGCTACCTCTGCAACTGGATCCTGGACTTCCTGACAGGCAGACCCCAGGTGGTGAGAATGGGCAAACTCACATTCTCTGCATTGACTTTGAGCACCAGAGCCCCTGTGTGCTCAGCTCCCTCCTGTATTCTATACTTTCTGAGGAGACTCAAGACTGAAATTGCTAAAACTCTCAAGAACTTCTACAGATGTACCACTGAGAACATCAAACTGCCTGGTGTGGTAGCTTGGTGAAGTCTTGGTGAAGCATAATCAGGCTGCAATTTTTCATGAGTAAAACACAGAACATCATAAATAACCACAGCCACGCAGGCTATGTTCTGTTCACAATGCTGCCGTCTGCTAGACATTACCAGAGCATTAGGTCACACTCTCCTCACCCTCAGATTGTTTTTTCCAGGAACACTGATAAACTGATCATCTGATCACATGGTGAACGCATAAAATGTATATTTGCACATTTAAATGTACCCTTTTATAGGCACTTATATTTTATATCTTATTAGATTTTTTTCTGCTCTCACTGACCATACTCCCCATTTGTACATTCTGTAACATTGCTGCTTTATTTATTGTTTATTGTTGTTCATGCTTTTTAATTCAGTTTATTGTTATGTATATGTTCATATTTTTTTCCTGCCCTTTTTCCTTAGGCTATATCTTTTAATGCCTACTGTGTAGTTGTCACATACCATGTCAGAAGATTTTCTGTGCTCTGGATGATGCAATGTTATTCGCTGTATATGACAAATAAAATGACTACTTGCTTCTAACAGCCAGTTAGCTTAACTTAGCATAATGACTGGAAACAAAGTGAAAACAGTTAGCCTGGCTCTAAACCACAAATTGTTATTATTAGACTTTGTTTTGATACACACAAGATAGAATAAATTAGTGAGCTTTCGAGGTGCTGGTTGGCAGATTTTGTTACCTTTGGACAAAGCCACGCTAACTGTTTCCCTCTGCCTCTGGTCTTTACGCTAAGATAAACTAAGCTAAGCTAAGCTAAGCTAAGTTAAATTAAGCTAAGATAAGCTAAGCTAATCACGTAATGGCTCTAGCTCCAAAATTTCCCCACAGGAAGAAAGCAAATATGCATGGGGTGACCAAGACTTAGAGCAATATTGATGATCCCCAGTTCTGTTTCTTTGAGCATGACACTGAACCCCTACTACTCCAGATAAGGCCAGCGTGATGCATGACGATTGCATGATAGCTTGCTGCTATAGGTGTGTGTGTGAATGGGTGAATGAGAAATATAAATGTAAAGTGCTCTCGATAAAAGCGTTATACAAATGCAGTCCATTTACCAAGTGTATTTCCAAAAATGTTAAAACTTTTCCGTTAAAACCATCTAACTGGTCCCTTAGTCAGTCAGACTGAATCACTCTCTGATTCACCTCAATCACTTACTGATATTTAAACTCAATCTTGGGATCAAATGTCTGAGAGGGCAGAGAAAGATTTCCTCCTTCTCTCTAAATGTATTTTAGTAAATCCATTTATTGTTTGTCTCCACCTCTCTCACCCATTAGCAAGCACAAAATGGCTCATTTATCATCTGTGAATGAATTAGCAACCAGGCTCCAGATGTCCTCTGCCTTCATGTGTCTTCTGTGTCTCCCTGGATCTGTCTTGTCTTGTCTCCATCCTGTCTCTCTTGAACCCTCTCAGTATGCTGATGGTGCTTCTCTGATTGGCAAGGCATTAGACAGACACAGATGAGAGATGAGAGAAGAAAGAGGGAATGGTAACAGTGAGAGTAAGTAAAGAGGACAGAGATAAAGTATAAATGTGTTTGTAGTAAAGCACTAGAGAGAGATGGTTGAGGACAGAGAGGGCTGAGAGGCGTAGAGTCAGAAAGAGGAAAAGGAAGAGAAGAAAAAGTTTTACATAAGTAACTGAAAGAGTAAGTGCATATGCACTCATGTGTGTATGAAATATTTCCCCCATCCTTCCCATTGCTTGGTATTATCCCTCAAAGAGCGAGTTAGACTTGAGCCAGTGTTTTATCAACACAAAGCAGTACTGCATCTTCCTTTTGAAGATGTGAAAAACGAGCAAGTGCAAAGCCAAAAGGCCCCACATTAAGGCAAAGATAATGGTTACTGTGTCCACTCTTTTGCTCAATATTAAGTTCTAAATTCAAATCACTGCTTGTGCAATTTCATGAAATGCATCTCAACTACTGAAGCGTCTTCATTATTACTTTACACATACAGTGATGTAACAAGGGTACTAGTCTGCTTTAGAGATTTGTTTTAGGATTTAAAGCTGCAGTGATACAATTTGGCCACTTATGGGAAAACCCCCCTCAAAAAACAAGGCACGCTTATCCGGGTCTGTGTCATAGTTGCAAAAGGCCAAGCAAGGTAGCCCAGACCTCCTTCTCCCTAGCTACCTCCTGCAGCTCCTCCTGGGGGATCCCAAGGTGTTTTAAGGCAAGATGGGATATGTAATCCCTCCAGCAGGTTCTGGGTCTGCCCTGAGTTCTCCTCCCAAATGGAAGTGGCAGGAAAACCTTTAAAGGAATGTGTCCAGGAAACGTCCTTATCACATGCGCGATCCACCTCAACTATCTCCTTCTCCTCCCTAAGGAGCAGCGGCCCTACTCCGAGCTCCTTCCCGATGTCTAAGCTCCTTACCCTATCTCTATAAACACAAGTTACAGCAAATCTCTGACTTACAGAAATGTTAAGGCTAACATGATAAGAAATAAGTGCTCACTTACATATCCAGAAGACACAGCAAGCAACATTGTGTTTCTGGCCACCGGCACCATGCAATATTCACTCTTCTTGTAACCGTGTGTTTTATGTCACAAATGCCTGAGTTGAATATCTGTTTGATTTTCTTCACCAAAAAGTCACTAACTTTGCCTGTCTGCCGTTTGGTGCTTGGCTGGGAAGGTGTGACAAGGTCAGTCAGTTTTTTTGCTGTAAACATCTATTCTTAGCTTGTTCAAAATTCAACTGTCAGCTGTAAAGAAAGAAACAGCACATTTACCAATCCTTGCATCCCTATAGGCTCGCGTTCTTACATGCTTGTGTCACTAGGCTGCACTGAGTTATGCTGGTGACCCGAAGGCTTTCCTGCTGTTCATCCCAAGGTTGAGATTTAGTCACAATAAGGCCATAGTGGGAAAAGTGAACTAGTAAACGACATGAATTTGGATCTTTGGACTATTTTGAACTTATCTATCCTTTAGTAAAACACGATGTTGAGTCAAATTGCCACCTCCCACTCACAGACACACAAACACACACTTGAACACACTCCACAGTCAGAGAGAGAAAACTATGTGTTGCAGGTATGGCCATTAGGGAATAATACTAACTGAACAAGCACTTCATTTTGAGTGTTCCCAGGAGAGTGAATAAGCCTCTGGTGTTGCTGAGAGATGCATCATAATTGATGATTGCTAACAGTTTACTATGGTCCTCTGTAATGCAACTGTACCTGTATCAAAATGCTATGACAGACGACTCCCTGCAGACAAAGGCCACTCAGTATTTCTGTCAACAAAACAAACCCTGCTTTGTTATTTTCTTCCCTGCTGGCTGAAAATAACAAGGAGAATATTCCTGTACTTGTTTTTTTTTCTCATACTCCTGCTCTAGACAGAAAAGAAAAGGCCATTAGGGGAATATTGAGCTAGCTAACAGACTATGACAGTGTTGCTTTAGTGAGGTGTGAGTGACATTAGAGAGGAGGCGAGTGTGTAGGTGGAAAATTCAATCACGCTGTAAATCTGGTATGCAGAACAATCCTACAGAATGAATAATTCTAACTCTTTGATCGGACCAAATCATCTCAGGACTTTTGCTCTGCTGGGTGTGAAGAGATGCTAAAGAGGGCAGGACTCAAAGGAGAGAGACGAGGAGTCATTTCTGAGTGTGGGAGAGGGAAGAGCATGGAGGTGAGCGCTGCCTGCAGTGGGTTATATGTGTAGGAACGTGTGAATGTCTAGCTTTGTATTTTTCCATAATATGATATGTTAATACAGGCCCAGTGCAATCAGGGAATCAGCCAGCCTGTCAGAGATGCACATTAAAAGTCTGAAAATAACTGGATGACATACAAAAACATCCATCATGGCTCATTATTTGATCACTCAGTCTGTCTGCTTGTGCTCTATAGATGGGCTGAGTGATAAAATAATAATCGCCCAGTCCATCCACAGAAAATGAGTGTTCTAGGACTATAAGGTACAAAGAAACAGTGAAACATTACGTCATTTAAAAAAGTTCAGGAGCCCACACAGTTCATTCTCAGACAGAGTAGATTTAAATATTATCTGCTTGGTCCATATATTCTGCATTTCTCTCGAATCTGTTTGCAGTAAAAAAATAAAATAAAAGGAGATTTAGAACTATTGACCATACATTGTACACATTTTCACACACCTGAACAACACTGAACTACTTTCGTATTATTATACTATTTGAACGGCTGAAATCTGGAGCTATTTGTCTAGGGATTTGTTTTTTTAAGTTAAAATATATACTATATATTATTACGAATTTATCAGGTGTTTATTATAGTATTATAGTATTTAAGAATGTTAGCTCTTGGGACGACACAATGAGATGAGCTTTGGTTTTATTGAATGGCAAAGCAGTGCAATGTGTTTATCATGCACACATGGCTGTTTGCCATTTCTTATGCTAAATATTGAACAAACAGAACAAACATCTCTTGTGGCTCATGAAGTGGGACACGTCGAAGTGTAGAGAGATGATGGCTTACAATATGATCAAAACAAATAGACCAAAACGCGATGTAATGACTACCGATATATAGAGTAAGATTAATGGAAGAGGTTAGAGAAGTGATGTGACTAATCTGCACACACAGCAGTGTTCCTCTTAATTACAATAGGTGTTCATAAAAAAGGGCAAGATAATCAGCCTGATGTTATGCAAAAGAGTGTTAATTAATAGTGTAGTGGGCAGGGAACAGTCGGCACCGTGATTTATCACTAGAATCTGTTTCCACTCTGACACATGATATATCACAGATTTAAGATGCCAAGCAATGCCATTTTTATTCCAAGCATGGTTGAACTTTAACAAAGAACCAATTATCACCTATCCAATGTTCATTCTATTTAGCAGTTAGTTTAAGATGATTTTGATGGCTATCTAAGTTCTAAATGGGGTTTCAAAGCTTTCTTCACAGTGGGAATAAATTTCTGGTTGAAAAATACTGAGGTCTTTATAGTGCTGGGTATCAAACTTCTATACAAGTTGGTATTGAACGCTTATTAGGACTTTTTAAAAACTTAATTCATTCATTCATATATTTCCTGATTTAAATTAAGGGCACGTTCCCAAATTTAGACTGTTAAGCACAGTTTTTTTTATGTAACACCAATGCACTGAGCAGTTTGATTCTGTTAAAGAATTACAACAGTCAAACATGTTTATAGTCTCTAATAATTAAACTATTTAGAACTTTATTTACTTGCATTAAAAGTATTCGAATGTAAAGCTGCACTAATTGTTTCTGTGTCTACATGATGGATGTAAGTACAATATTCACTCTTATAGTAGCTATGTTTTCCTAAGGGATATACATCTCTATTTGTTGCTGAAAACTGCTTCTTACTGTAGCTGGAAATATTACTGATAAGAGCAGTTTGAGTGAACCAAAACAAGTTAAAAGATGCTAAAAGAGATCATTTGAGCTGAGGGAACTTCAGATTTGGGGATAATTATTCATGGGTTTGTTACTACCAGCGACTTCACATTATACATTATCATTTGATCTATTGTTAATATGAAAATATTGATTATAGCACCATGTTTTGAAATACATATGTCAAACATGGTGGTAAAATATAAGATTAAGATAAAATTAGATAAAATAAGATCAGCCTTTTTTTGTCTCACAGTTGAGAAATTTCAGACATTTCAGCAGCAAGTGGATAGCATACAATAAAGTGGCAAGTAGCATATTCACCATTTCTTTAAGTTTTTAAAAGTAGAACGTAAACTTCCCCCAGGTTGCTAAAACAACATAATTCCCAGAAAAAATACAGAAGATGTGTCCTCAATGGTAACAATGGCTGGCTAGATTTGAGCCATACATTTCACTTACATGGTCTGTGCCACCAGGATGCTGAAATAACTCATTTTATTACAAAGCCATCCAGTGTTTATTGTAGACATATTTTGCATGATGTTTATTGCGTGTTTTATTGCTCTTTGTAGTTATATTTTATAGTTATAGTTAATTCAAATTTATTAGCATATACATATATAAAACACCTACATATCTTTTTAACTGCACTGTCTATTCTCGTGCCCCCCGCACGCAGGTCGTGTTTGTAAAATCTGATGGATGACAACATTGGCTCACAGTTCCTCATTTATGTTTTAGTGTGTAGGTTGTGTGGCAGGACCCCTGATGGTTTATAAGGATGACAAGTTCAGGTGATGCTTCACAGACCTGTCTTATCTCCCAGTAGATCACTATCACAGACTGTTGCATTGAAAAATGTTGCCTCCGAAGTCTTATAGGATGTTACTCATTTCCACACTCTGATTTTGTAAATTAAACCGCTGGAAACTATCTCAGTGACAGACTCAAATAGAGCTAATAGAAGTGCAGAACATATGTCTAAGGACAGCTGGCAACAGTGTTCAGTATGCGACAAGAACATACAGGTAAGGAAATTACAATTCCTCATGATAAGGTTTTATGTACACAGCCTTATATCAAAACAAAACAACAAATAAAGGTTGGCTGTAATGGGCATCCAAACTAATATGACTGCCCCCACAGATGTGCATCCAAGTCGTTTTACTTATCCATTTTCCATTTTCTCATTTACACCTTATTTACCATCCCACCAATCTCATTTGCATTGTAATGATTAGACTGGATGCATGCAAAATAGCTTTTTAAAAATGGTTTAATAGTTCTAAATATATTCATGAGATTCCCGGGAGAGTCGTGCAGACCTGTCAGAGTGGGAACCTGCTGCTATAGCACAAATAAAAATCCTCCATTCTTCTTCTAATCTGTAAAACTGGAGAACACAATGTTCAGCCAAACACTGCAGTTATAGTATATATGGCTTTAAGATTTAAACAATTTTAATATGGACAGCCTTTATCTAATAGATAAAGACAAAGGAAACATCTATGCTCTGTGCTGTGCTAAAACTACAAAACTACAATATGAATCAGTCTTGTCTTCAAGTGAATATGGAGGTCTTTGACGGTAAAGACAATATGTTTTATTTGATTTATATACTATATCTCATTTATTTGAAATGAAATGGTTAAAGTGATTAACAATAAATCAAACTTTTCTAAGACTTGTGATTCAACAACCCACTGTAGTAATAAGACATTTACAGTCTAACTAATTGTTGTCTGAAATGTAGACAAGAGGTTTTCAGAAGATCCCTCAGTGGTTTTACATCTTGAGCAGCTGTCCTGCATTTTTTTAATCCCATATTTCTAAACCTGTCTACTGTACTGTTAAACAGGGAGAGATGAGCTGGAACCGGGGCTGCTTATGGTGAAATACAGTTTTGATAATGTCATTGTCTTTCATTGTGAAGGCTTTAAAGCTTTCAGAGCGGAGTAACAGGGTACTAACCAGATGCCAAGGTCAGACAATAGACATAACTGACAAGGCTTGTGCACCCATGTCACACCTTCACGATATCTTTTACGCAAAGCAAAATGCTCTGTCCAACCTTGACACTTCCACGGTTTCCTATATACATTTTCTCCTCAGCCACACTGTTCTAGGGCTGTGGCTACCAATGAGGACACTGAGATCATGTCCTCTGTATTTTTTCCTGGGATTTTGGTTGTTTTGGCAACCCTGGAGAATTACACACTTCAATTTAAAAATATTCAACTGCTGGGAATATTTGGTGTTTCCAGTACTTCTGGAAACAATATTTTAGCCACTATAGTAATGTGCCTCAAGGGATAGCTTGGTTTGTCGGTACTTGTGTCCAGACTGAAATATCACACACTACTAGATGAATTTCCATGACATTTTTGTAAATAGGCCTACATTCATAGACTTTGGTAAACCCCTGACTTTATGTTTGACTTAGGAGAAAGTTTTCACTCATGTATCTCAACATTTACTCAATGGATTCAGTAGGCAGACATTTAAAAAAATCAAGTTACTCTACAGTTTCACCTGTGACAATTCGTCTGAATCACAATGCACATGTTTTCAGGCCTGACAACACAATAGGATAGTGATGGGAACTTTGAATCTCAGTCAGTAAAATTAACTAAGATATTTTTCTAGTCATTTTGTTCATTTTAACTAGTTAGTGCGGCACAGTGATGTGGATGAGGTGTCACGTAACAAATGAACAACTCGAACCTCAGATAATTTCTGTTTCTTGTACTGGCTGAGCCAGTGCAGTTGCCATGTAAGTCCAAGACGATTCATGCAGGGCTGAACAGGGACAAAAGATCGTCCCTGGCATTTTTGGCCCAGGCGGCCCACCAATATTGGTCGGACACCCCTCACCAATACACCATCCTTCCATATAACATGTTTACAAAAAACAACAATCTCATACTTCAATAATGTAAACTACCAATGAAATTTATAAAATTTCTAGAACAAGAGGAAAAAAAAAATTAACTTCCCAACACCATAAATGTCAAAATCTTCACATTGTTGTATATGTGCAACAAATAACTTGTAGCAGTGCATACATATATAAATGGACACAATCAACAAGACACAATATTTAATGGACCTGATAATATGTCTGCATATTTATACGTATCCAGGACTGTTAAGGGTTGGACAATTTCTGTGTTTGGAAAAAGTCCAGCATCAATCCATCACAGCAATCTGTTTCACGCTATCCAGTGTAAATATCTGACACCATACCTCTCCCTCATTCATGCGCACACATTCACCACTGACTAAACTGACTACCACATGCACTGTATTATTAATAAGTGGACTTTGTGTTAGAATTTTGTCAATTGTTGTTTCCAAGTCAACAATAAACATATACGCCTACTATATACAATCAATTGAATAAATAAAAACATGAATCCGAAACCAAGAACATTTAAGGGACTTCAGTTTTTAGTGTTTTCTGATGGGTCGATATGTGTTTGTTGGTTGGACCTTTGACCTCACTATATTTTAAGGAATGGCTATAGCTCTGTCCCTGTTGGATGTGCATGTATCCTCTTTAAGATGTCATATGATTGGTTGCTTTTGTAGCAGAGTTGGTTGCAGTTTCTGTGAACAGGTTTGAGCATGCTGTTGTAATTCCAAAGTCAAACCCATTAAAGAACAACTGGCATAACTTTAACGTGGTTTTCAGCTTAAGTTAAGATGGAAGTTAAGTATAGCATAAGAGGGCAACTTCAGAAACAGGGCTAAAGAGGGATGAATTAAGGGAGCGGGGCAGAAGAAGAAAGCGTATGGTATTTAATCCACCCAACAGTTCCTAATTGGATTTTGCTTTGATGTCCAATACAAGTCACCATGGGATGAAAAAATCAGGGGCTTTTCTTAAACAGCTGCTTAAATATTCCATATTTCCTTATTAACCGGAGACTGGAATTACATTTACTTTGAGAGACAATAGACATTTGTCCCAAGAATATTTTTTTACATTTACATTTACATTTACTCATTTGGCAGACGCTTTTATCCAAAGCGACTTACATTTGAGGAACAACATACAAGCATCAACAGAGCATCAATTACAGATCTACAACTGACAAAACATACTAGTAAGAGCTCACAGTACATATCACATCAATGGGGTAGATACCTAGGGAAGGAAGTAAGAGTTAACAAAAAGTGCAATCAAAACAAAAAGTGCAATCAATACAAGATAATTGTAAGGGGATAGAAGAAGAAGAGCACAGGAAGTGCATGTTAAGGGTTAGGAGTTAGAGGTGTTATAAGAGGAAGTGTTCTCGGAAGAGATGCGTTTTCAAGAGCTTCTTGAAGTTAGAGAGGGACGCCCCTGCTCTGATGGCGTGTGGTAGCTCGTTCCACCATCGTGGTGTCACAGATGAGAATAGCCGGGACTGGGATTGCTTTGTGTGAAGGGATGGCAGAGCCAGGCGGCGTTCGTTGGAGGAGCGTAGCGGTCGAGAAGGAACGTAAGTTTGTATTATGGAACCTTTAACCTTGCACTATATTAGAAAAATGTTTTCTTTCCCCCCCAAGGTACTGCATGTGTGAATTATTTTAAAGTGGATTGCAACAGTAAGTGATACAGTGGAAAGAAATAATAAAATCTGTCAATTGCAAGAATCTCACTGGAGATATACACTGTGTCAGCTCTTTCAAAAACAATTTATTTGATTGAAATTTCTTAAATTCCACACACCCCTAAGCTACTCCAGAAATGTTTGGCAGGGTAGTAAAATACCTGAGAAATGTAGTAGGCATTCTTTAAACTAATTATGTCACCATTTAGTTCTTCATCAGTCAAGTCCATTTTATACCACATTGATAAATGACATGAACATTAGTTGTAACGTTGCATCATTGGAGGATGCATTAGGATAAAAAGGATAATACAAAGAATGGAGATGATGTTTCACAAGGCTAAAAAGATAATCAAAAAGCTTTATATTAGTCCAACTCTTCCCGAACACATTGATATAGTAGAGCAACACTGCAAGGATTTCTTCAGAATTCAGAAGAGTCTTTCTTTGTTTTCCCTTTAAATTCTGTAGAAATTAATTGGGCCTTGTGGCTCATACAGGGCGGTTAATGGAGCATGATGCAGGTGCGCATGTGTGGGATACAAAGTTTGGTTTTCATTGCTGGGCATGACGGATTAGGAGAAATATAATACATGTCTCCTAAACTGTCTCCATGTTTTTAACCAACATTACATTTTGAGTGCAAGTGAAGTAAGTAACAGCAAGGGGCTCTATAGGTGGATAAAGGATTACTCATTGCCAATCGTAATTCTTTCCTTAAAATCCATTTCATTCTGCACTGGCACATTTTTGTGATGAAAAAAAAAAAACAGTCTTGATCCTGCCACAAAGTCTCCAGAGCGAAATCTGATGTCCTTGTATGGGAAGTGCTGAACTGTCAAGAGAGGATATGTGGGGCTTCAAATTAAATACGCTTTAGGAGAGATAACAGATTTGGTTACCCTGTTGCTCTGATCCACGGAGAATAATGTGGGAGACCTTCCAATGATATCATACCTGATACATAGGAAAGTTTAGCTTCTGAATGAACATCAACCACCCAGACCTTGATATCTTCGATGGTGCAGGGGATAAGACACATGACATTGGTGTGAGAGACCTGGGTTCTATTTCCACTGCAAGACAATTAATCCCTAGTTCCTCCAGGGGCATGCAACCTCTGATACACACACACACACACACACACACACACATATAGATATATAGTAAGTCTTTGGTCAACTTAGCCAAACCCAAAGCCAAGTTCTTACTAAGAGATTCAGTTGTCTGTATCAGAGCCTACAGTTGAGTTATCACACTCTCCCACAGAACCTTGGGTGCCTTTACCAGCATTTCACATGTATTTTATTTATATCTTTTTAACTGAAGAAACATTTGTGCAATCCATGCACTGATCTCCAACATTCATGCAGGTCTATCAAATGCTAGCCTTTACTGGAGAGGAAATAAGGACAGAAAGCTTAAAAAGAGGATAAGCTAGATGGATGAATATATTAAGAGCGCAGCTTACATCTTTCTGCCTGTGTATATGTCACTGTTCAACTATATTTTTAGGATGTTTCCACCTTTTGTTTGTGAAATAGTTAAATATGGTCAAAAGCTGCAATGAATTAACTAATAAAGTTGACAAAATTACATGTGTTTTCATGTGCTTTTATTTAATCATCCAGGGAAGCCATGGGAATCACATGTACGCAAATCATTCACACTGCCTGCACACACAAGAACTGGGGAAAAGCTAATGTTACTACAACTAATAATAATAATATTAACAGCCTCTGGATGTGCAATATCACAAGGCAGTGAAGTCATTAAACATTTGTGTAAGCCTTGAAATTTTATGTAGTTGTTAATATGCCTTAAAAAAACCCATCTCTCTAAAGTACAGTAACACTTTTTCGTTTTACAGTCTGAGCTGTGAAGTGATCAGCCACACTTTGGAAGAAAGTAAGCCTGACATTTTGTGAAGTAATTTTGTCTGATACAGTGCTCACAGAGCTGCCTGCCATGGGATTTAAGAAGTTTTAAACTAATACCCTGTCATATATTTCCCACGTACCATCAAGTTCTTGTAGAATATCCTTATATAACACTCCACTTTAACACTCATCATTTTCTAAGAATTACTTTTGTTTCTTTAGAGTTTGTCCTAAATCTGCTTTTTGCCATGTTGACACTGTGGGTCAGCCTGACCTCCTCCTTGTTCCCTGTATTTTAGAAAAGCTCGAGACCTCCTGTGTAGGTGGCAGTGGTTTTGAGTGTTGCCTAGGACATTTATTTGCCTGCATGTATGACCTGTCTAATGGTCTGACTGGGCCTGTGCCCTGTCCATTATGTGCTGCAGAAATGTGAATATCCAGTTCATGGTTCGAAATCATGTCTGTCAGATACAGATTTGCATGAAAAACCTAAATAAAGTGCAGAGCGGAGAAACAAAATTAATATAGACTTTTTCACACTGGTGGACTAAAAGGAAGTAATTATCATCTTCTCATGCTCTGTCATATGTACAAAAATTGTACAGTTGACCTTTATCCAAAGCGACTTTCAATTGCTTTATATGTCGGCGGTCACACACCACCCATGGTAATGGTGCAGTAGATAAGACACATGCCTTTGGTGTGAGAGACGTGGGTTCCATTCCCACTATGACATCCACCAATGTGTCCCTGAACAAGACACTTCAGTATTGGGTTGCTCCAGAGGTGTGTGACGTCTGACATATATGGCAATTGTAAGTTGCTTTGCAGCTAAATTATTATTATATATATTTGGCCCAGAGCCTCAGAGTGATTTTGAAGATTTTGAAGTAAATTCTCTGAGTGACTGGTAGCAAGTGTAAGGATTTTAGAGCTGGTGGAATGTGGTTGTATTTCCTAGTTTTTGTCAGGACCCTGGCAGTGGCATCCTGAATTTGTTGGAGTTGCTGAATAGCTTTTTTTTTGAAAGCCCTGTGAATAGACAATTGCAGTGTCGGTAAGCTTTTCTAGGTCTTGCTTGGACAGTACTCATCTGATTCTAACAATGTTTTTTTAGAAGGTAGTAAGCAGATGAAGAAGACAGATTTCACTATTGAAATTTACTTCTGAGTGCAGGATAATGTGAAGGTTTCTGGTTTGACTGTTAGTTATGGCAGACAGGAAGTTACGGTGAGTCTTTCTTTCTGTGATCCAAAGTGTTGCAGTCTTATGTGATTGCTGGAGAAAACTATTGTTCCTAAGAAAAAACGCAACCCTAACTACCTGCTGTAATAATCAGGGGAAAAGGGGGACTTCAAAAACAAGTCAACACAAACCAAGAAATGCTACAACAAGAATACGCAAAGGACACTTACTGATCCAGCCACAGACATAAATAATGAAATAAAAGACAGAACTGACTGGTGTGAAGGTAACCGGTGCAAACTGAAGTCTCTTAATTGCATCTACGTTTTCACAGCTGGATCAGCTGTCAGTTGGCTCTAACAGCCGTAGAGACTTTTGATGGCAGACACATGTGCACTGCGCTAATACTAATAAAGGCAAACCGTTATCAGTGCCAGAGCAAACAGTGTTTTCTCTCTGTAGTCTGTTGCCTGTTTAACCTGCACATGAATAACAACCTACATTCTGTATTTATACTGCATACTGTCCTGCTCAGAGGCACAGGAATCATTTTTACTGGCAGAATGCATTACTATTATTTATTCAATATTTTAATCTGTATTTATTGATATTCTGATTGTGAATTCAATATTAAATAACCTGAAAAATTATAATGGTGTCATTTGATTTGAAAATTATTAATTATGCTAAATGTTTCTGGTAAATTTTAAATGATGTTACTCATATCAAACCTGACGCTCAGGAAGAATCAGCCTCATGTACCTGAATGGAAATGATGATAAATGATGTAAAAAGTGTTTCTTGCTGACAGACAGACTCTCCATCTTTGTGCCTTTTGTATCCTTAATAAAAGTTAATGGGGGAAATAACAGAAAACAAAAATCTTTTAAGAAAAAAAAAGTTTAGAAAGGTGTTTGTGGTCCTTTTGTTGTTCAGACCTACAATGACACAGACTAGATGGTGAATCAGAAAACAAATCAAATATAACACTTGTGAATGACCCACAAAGCTACACTTATGGTTTTCTGTGTTTGTCCTCGCTATCAATCGCTTTCTGTTTTTGACTGTAATTCATCCTCTAAATTTCTTTTCTAATTGGATTACTTCACCCTCCAGCTCTGGCAAACCAATCATTGCTGATTGAACGCATCATTACTGGTGTTTCAGCGCGGACCACAGACACTAGATTTAAAAACTACTGCAATATACAAAGAGGTTTACCTAGCGGTAAAAGGCTTATTCAACATTGTGCAAACCTGTTTGGTAAGGGCTTAAATGTAATGGATGTTCATTTACATGTAAAAGTCCTGTAATGATGAAAAACTGGTTAAATACAGTAAGTTTAAAACTACTGCCAAGTCTTTTAGTTCATTTCTGTTCATTAAAAAAATGAAATTATATTTTACAATTACAGCCTTGTGCTTATATCCATCTTTGAGATGAAATGCAAAGCTCGTATTAAAATGCTGCTGATAGTGCTGCTATTTGAATAATTTGACTTTTAAACATCTGCACTCTCACTTTAGGAAATTAATGAGTGCCACAAACAAACAAAGAGTTTTCTTCAGACTTTGGTAATGTGTTAAACAACCTATTACCCCAGTAACTCATAAAAAGCCATTATTATCCCCATCCTCTTTAGTGTTTAGCTGAATACTGCCAAATTTAAAGTGACTCAGTTATTGCCCTTAATGAACTGCTTTTAACGCAACAATATAAATATGTTTTTCTTTCATTTCCTTAAAATGTCCCCCAATTCACCTAAATTGTTATCTTGTTTTCCATAAACACACAAGTTTCCTTCCACTTATATGGTGTTCAGCCTCCAATTTCCTATCAAAGTCTCTGAAAAGAGGATCTGCTGTAGTCCTTGACCCCAGGGGCGGACTGAAACAATAACAGGCTGGGAATTTGACTCCATCCTTGGTCACCCTGTTCAAGCAAACAAAGGCTAGCTATTTGTTGATACATGTTATGATTTGTGCTATTGTATCTTTAGGTTCCTGCTCTGAGTCTGAACTGTCCATTTTCTCCAGTTCTGCAAGACCACCTGCAGCACCTGCAGCACTTGCAGCACTAATGGTACTGCTTCCTTCTCCACCTTTGCAAAGAAAAAAAAAACACATTTTTAGTTTAGCTTACTTTTTACATACAATATACAATATATTCTGCTAGAAAATAAAGGTATTCTACTTGTAACATTAGAACAGAGATGAATTAACAGTGCTATAATGGAACATGACTTGATTATGTGTGTTTAAAAATGATTTGAATACCCAAATTATTATTATTCTAACTTATGTAATGTTGTGTACCTGCAGATGGCAATAATGTTCTTTGCCGTTGCCTGTGTTACTGCTCTACGTTACTGTAGACTGTATCAGTGTTACAGTTGTGTGCCATGTTATTGCTATATTGCACTCATTGCTATAGTACACAGTGTCTCCACCAAGACAGGCCGTTGTTTATTAGCTAATTAGCTAGCCATGCTGGGTATGTTTGAGTTTTAGCTAGCTAGTGTTTTTGAGACAATTGAAGGGCTTAGCTGCGCTTGTGGGAAGGGCCTTTCTCTTCTTTACCATCTTACCATCTAACATACTAGTGGTACAAACAATTGAAGGCTACCACTTGGGGCAACCAGTTAGGCCTACATCTCACGATGGGCCGACAGATCAAAACAAATCTAGACAGAGAGAAGGGCTGAGCTGTGATGCTTTCTACAGATGTGACTTGACACCAAGTGTCGTTTTTTCTTCGATTTACCTTAATAGTTTGGATAGTTTCAAATATTGTCTGGTTGACTGTCCAGGCCAGGCCAACCCAGCGGTCAGCCTATCAGGAAAAGTCCTGGTGCTCCCGGTGTTCAGTCCGTGTCTGGTTGACCCTGAAGCCTTGTGTTTGATAACCAGTAAAGGACCTCTCTGCCATCCACTGCTTTCTTTTAATAGAGAAAATATTGCCTTTGCTGTTTGTTTGAGCCCTCTCTCTACCACTTTACACTGCTTGCAGCCAATTTTCAGGGATAAATGGTAATATAAGTGAAACACTCTAGAGTAGTGGAGAGGCTTGATGGGAGTTTCCACACAACATGGCTGATAGAATTTTGTGCCCATATTTTCCTCAAGTGAAGACACAAAGAGACATGATTTAAAAAAATAGAATTAAATATAAATTATCTAAATCTAGTCATTAGCTGTGTGATGAGTGTGATAATCCTTTGTCATGACAGGATTGCCTCTGAGTTCTGTGCGTTGCATTCAAGATGTACAACTTAAAGGTGCATTGTTTAATTTCAGAGATTCAAAATTGAATAAACATCAAATCAACAGAATGTAAAGACGTCACAGTTCTGAAGTTATGTATCAACTGGGTGATGTGTGCAAGCTCTCTATTCTAGTCTATTAAATAGACAAAATTAATTGTCAACAAAATGTCAAAACAATGAATATTCCTACAACTCTTTTCCTTCTGCATTCAAGTCTTCATCTTATTCACCAAACTAATTGCCTTGTTAACACATCAAAGAACACACAAAATAAAACTCACCAAAACTGTCTTGGTTAGTTTTTTCACTCTTCACCAACATACAAACCGTTATTTTAAAGAGGTTATAGCTCCCTCTGTCACAACAGATTCATTTTAAAGTCTTATTATGCTTATCTAACAGACCTCCTTCAGACATATACTTCATACCATCAACCTCAACACAATGGGTGGTAGGGCCTTCTCCTGTGTTACACCCAAACTCTCTTCCTCCTCGACAGAATTCACAACTGGTCTTAAAACCTGTCTTTTCAAACTAGCTTATTCATTTTAATAGCATGCATACTACTACAAATTGATTTAATTTGTCATGTGTCTAAACTGCATTGTACTCCTGTTGATGCCTGATCTATATGCTGTTTTCTTAAAAATGATCAAGATAACTTTTTCGTCATTCAGACTATACACAGGACAAGTGCACAGTATCCAGTCCAAAAAGTGCTTTAAGAAGCAAGCTGCAACCCATGCAGCAGGCTTTTCTCTCTTGACAATGTTGACAGCTGATGGATTGCTACAGTGAGGATGAATATATTGCTGTGATCATTCATCTTGCCAAATGTGACACATCATCACAACAGGGCATAACTCAAGGTACATTAACTGCTGTTGACAAAAGGCTTGACATTACCCAAGGGCAAATAGACTAACATCAGCTCTTAGAGCAAAAACATCCACCAATTAAGGCATGACAGCTAAGAGCAACCTGTAGATAGTGTAGTTTCGTGTCTTTATTCTGACAGTAAGGGTGACGTTTAAAGGTTGCTGCAAACCTATGTTAATTATACTCACATGTTTCCTGAGGAACTCAAACTGTAAAAATTATATTAATTTTTTATCATCAAGCAGCTCACAGAATAAAGCACTGCTTTACTCTCAACAAGTCCCCATATCAAACGACAAAATACAATTTTTCTGTGCCTTAAGCAATTAAATTACTTGGTTGGGGTTTTGCCAGGTTCAGACACAATGTTTTTTGTTTGTTAAGATGGTCACTGGTCACTGATTATAGGCAATTACAGAGTCATAAATTCTTGCCTTGACTCAGCCGAGACATGACAGACTACAAGTTGGTTGCCAACTGATCATCTTCACAACCTGCGTGATGTAATCTTTTGTTAGCAAAATGTAAACATTGGTCATTTGAAGCGAGCAAAGCTGTTAATGTATGGTGAGGACAATATCTTTACTATACAGAATACCAGCAATTATCAGCAATATGTAAATTACTTTAAAAAACCTCTTCAAAAACCAAGTTCAGTAACTGTAGCATGTCTGTTTTGTATCTTTTATTTTGTCATATATCTGTCTAAATGTAGCTGAACTTGTAGCTCATTTGCAGTCTCTCTGTCTGTCAGTCTAATGAGTGTTTCTATGATAACAATTACCTCATTTTTTTGTGTGTGAATGTTGCTTTTCTCCACTTTTTGGCACTTGGAATCACTTATTTCAAACTCACCGGTAGCTGAATGTGATTCATATCACGCTTTCTATTGCAGGAGATAGTCCCTTGTATGAGCTCCCAGCATGTCAAAACAATTTTGTTGCAATTCCTTCCTTATCAAGAATAACTTCTTTTGCAATGAGTGTAATTCAGGTTATAATCAGAGTTCTCTCAGAGCTCCATGTGTATGTGTGTTTGTTTGCTGTGGTCTGATAACATTGGACTATTGGGAGTAAATCAGTGGTGGTGCACAGCTCAGTCTGTGTGTGAGCCTACAGAGCACAGATTAAACTTGAATTATCGGTGTGAGGACTGCCTGCTGCTTCCTCCTCCTCAATCATAGGGGTTCATCTCTTGGTTGTTATTGCTGTTTTACTCTGTAGAGAAGGAACTGCAGCAGTCCACCGTGTCTCTCACGACACCTAAGAAACATGTCATTCACTTTACAAACTTTGGATGTCAACTGTTGTACTCTTCTGCTTATTCATTCTATCACAGTTTGACCCTCATGACTGAGTCTATATTCACAATAATCTAAGCTATCACTGTGAGGACTGAATGAGAGAATGTAATACTATTTGGGATTGTAGGGGAAGCGACGAAGAGAGCTGCCCTAGGCTGTCTACACTACATTTTCATGCAAGAATCCAAACCTCTGAAATGACAATAACAGCACTTTAGTTGTCCAGACTTTAAAAAAGATGCTCAAAATGGTAATTATGAAACAGCCTTCCAACACAAAATCTTGCTTTTTAGATTCATTACAAGTAAGTGTTTCTATGCCATCCAGTGATGTTTATATTAAGTGTCAGATACTGCGCATGATTAGAAAATGATCATCCCTTTTAGGCTATGACAGTGGTGCCATTCTGGAGTATAATTATAATGACATCCTCTTCTGATTAAGTGATACATTTTCTCTGCCTGCCATTGCTCTAAGTTTCAAGATTTGTTGTGCATATGGCTTTATTTTTGGAGGTAATGCTTTAAGCCACACTTGTGTGTTACTTTATGTGGTGAAACCTAACTTAGCTATTAAGTTATGAATCTTGAACAGTCTTCATAGTATCTATGTGGCAAGTTAATTTGACCATGACTCATACCATGTTTTCAAAACACTTTTAGCCTCATGACCATTTAGACCACTTTGTTTCACTTAAATATCAGTCTGACATTGTGTTCATGTTTGATAACAATTGATTAACATGATTTTTTAATTAACTGTTTGTCCAAAGTCCAAAGAGTTTCAATTTACGATGAAAAACTAGAAAACTTGGCGTTTTGATTGACAAACAACTTGAACAATTATTCAATTATCAAAATAGTCGGTGATTCATTTTCTAATGCTTAACTAATTAATTAATGGAATGGTTTTTTCAGCCCATATTATGTCAGCTATTTTCTGTTAGGGAAGCGTTGTTATTTTACTCTAACCAATCAGTTATCATTTTCTCTCAACGCAGGAGCCGGGTGTCCAGTTAGCTCCAACATTTTTTCACTTTCAGCAAAGAAAAATGCAGATTTAAGAGTTGTTATTTTTGTATTTTGACTTGCAACAATGTGTAAATCTGCATTAGTCATTAATGCAACCCCCACCACCCTCAAAACAATATGACCAGAAACCATACTGAAAATCATATTTACATATTTTATTTATTCAGGTTTATTCCAGTTTTATTTCCCCAAAATAAAGGTCTCAATGCTGTTTCTAAGCCTTCTCCACACTGGCAGGAATACAAATCTAGGGGGGAAGCTAAAAGCTTTTTTTAGCCAAAAGTACTTCAATTTGGAGTCTAAAAATAGTCTAAAAATTGCACCTCCACCAAACACAGAGGAGTGTCTTCAGTTGTAGCCACAGCTCTGAATATGACAGCAGCCTCCTCAATCCCACCTACAAATCTCTGATTCACTTGATTGTTTTATCCTTTCGGGGAATCAGCTGTCAGTGTCTACACACAACACCTATTTTTAAATTCTGAAAGAAATTTGAGACATAATTCATATATTAATATTATTAATACACTGCTGTGCAAAAACATTAGCTATATTTTGAAGCATAATTGTGACAACAACAACCCCCCAAGAGTTAATCTTGAAGAAACTCTCTGTCATGAGCTTTTATTCTGCTCACTGGGGCTTTAGACTGTAACATCAGTGTTCACAATTGTACATCCTCACTCTACTGTATTTCACAGCTGACAAAATTTCACATAAATAGATTGCGAGATCTGACACTAGGGATCAGTTTTCATGAATGCATTGTTAAAATTTGAAGTTGTGTGTTGTATTTTATCCCTCTAGAAAAACAAGCCTACAGGTTTTTCTCAGCAGTGAGGCAACATGTATGAAATTAAATCTGACCTTGCCTGGCACTCATGTCTTCCTCTTTGTATACTTCAGCTTCTTAGTACTAGGCCACAGACTATAGGTGGATTTCTGTGATGAGTGACAGACAAGAAATCAATAGTGGAAAGTGTACAGTAGTTCACCAGTCATAGCTTGAATGATACATGAATGATACAAGTATTAGGAGCCAGGTGGTTTCTACATTGCTACAAAGAAATTTTCAGACATCAGTATGAATGAGGAGCCTGTGTTTTACATGTTTGCCCTGCAGTTACTTGTGGGCCATTCGTGGAAATCCCAACTTGCTTTCATGCACCATTAGAGGTGCTCTTCAAGCACTGTAGCATCTCTGTTGTTTCCAAGAACAGAGGCCTTCATTGATAGTATGTAAGACATGTTAGTTTCATTATGTATCCCCCGTCTTGTGAATATTTGATAAGTAGTGAGTCAGTGCAGAGGCGATCCCTTAGTTGTTGAGACATTCCCACAGGAGTGAGACCATGATGCTAACAGCAGGCAGTCAGTGTCTGAGCTGATGAAGTGAGACATTCGCTGTGGCTGGATATTAGAACCAGAACGGGTCACACTGTGTTCTGTCTTGAACTCAAGTAGAAACAGGACATTGCTGAAAGGATCCAATATGATGATAGAGATTCATTTTAAGTGACTCACAGAGATGCTAACAACACAGGCAGGCTCTCTTTTGACAATTTCCTTGTGTGCATGCAATTTCCTAAATTTATTCTCTATTATCCTATCAATTTCTTATGCCTTTGTATCACAGAATAAAGTGCTGTCAGTCCGTGCAAAACATAATATATGGGAAATTATTCAAAGTCAATGAGAAAAAAAATCTGTTGTTCCAAAGATACTGTGTCAAATCAAAGTTTTCTTCATCTGCATTCAAACACCGGTCTGAGAGGATATATTTTACTGAAGAATTGTTTGAATCAACATTGTACTGAGGCACAGCTATGCTTAAATCCAGTAAAACAGAACATAACTACTTAAGGCTGGTTTCTCAGTGGCAAATTACACTACTTAGACTAAAAAAACAAACAGTTGAAGTGTACTGTGTGTGCTGCAATTTCAATGTGCATGCAAGCTTCCCGTTTCCAGCGACGTGGCTCTATGGATGGCAATGCCGGTTGGTTGGTTCTGTATATAAGGCATACAGTATATTGCATGTCTATCCTCCTAGAAGAGGCATCCCTCCTCTGTTTTTTTTAGGTTTCTTCCATTTTTCCCAGGTAGAGGGGTTTCGAGAGTCTAAGGCTGAGGCACATTTTTGATTTATTTATAAATAAAATTGACTTGACTTTAATTGGTCAGTCAACATTTTTGGTTATGATTGGAATATCTTGTGACACTGCGTAGATTGTTGTTTGATTCTGACATTCATGGTCCCCACCGTATGAGTTGTAGTAATTTTGATCTTATATCCTTTTGTGTAGCTCCATCATTCAGTCATTTTCTATCCAAAACCTTTGTTTATGACAAAACACATGATAACACTCTAAACACACTAAAATCAAATGGCGAACATGGAAAACTTTATACCTGCTAAACATCAGCATATTAGAATTGTCATTGAGAGCATGTTAGCGTGCTGATGTTACCATTTAGCTAAAAGTACCACTGTGCCTCACAGACCCTCTGGCGTGGCTGTAGACTCTTAACAGTAGCAATAAGTTTTTGCTTGGTCACACCATCTGACAGAATATCTCCTCCCATCACGACTTCTATGATACAGATACATCTGTCCTCAAAACCCCAGTGAGTCACCTGAAAAATGAAATTGAAAAATTTTAATATATTTACTGAATACAAATATCAAATGACCTTGTTTGACTCTTTCAGCTTTTCAGATGTTCAGCATGTCCTTTCCAGTCTTGCTTTTTCCACTTGACACTTCTTAACCTGCTCCTCATATCTATGTCGTGGTATTTCAACTTGTAAAACACAAAATGTGGAACATTGCTGGTTTAATCCTTTTAAATGTAAGGAATCGCTGCTATTCTTTGTCATTTATAATAGTAAATGAAGACGTTGTAAATGAAGAAGTTGGGTTTGGACTGTTAGTTGGACAAAAGAAGCAATTTAACTAATTAACTTCAAAACCCTCCACTCCATCAACGACCCTCGCCTGGCAAATGAGTGGAACCAGTTCTACTGCTGCTTTGAGAGTCAATCGGACACCATCCTCCGTGACTCCACCTCTCAGCTTCAGCCCCAGTCCACCATCTCCTCCTCCCCCTCCTCAGAGGCCAGCGACACCCCTCTCTTCATCTCAAAGAGCGACGTCAGACTATTACAAGTAAAGATGTTTGATGTAAAGATGATGTAAAGAAACATTGAATATGTTATAATCAGTAAAGTGTACATAAAGTATTAATTAAATTAAATTAATTAAAAGTAAAAAGAAAAAGAATGCAGAAAATGGCCCATGATAGTATTGCATTATTGTGTAGGCAGCTTTTTGCTGGTATGGTTGGTTCAGGTAAAGCTACTTTTAACTATTTAAATACAGTTATGGTAGTTGAATCTATGACAAAGCATCATGTTTTATAAGCTCAAATTCTTACATAAAGACATTAGACAAAGTCTAAATCTTGAAGTACAAAATAGAAACTAAAAAACTACACCATTTCCCTCAGAGGCATAAAGTACAAACAAGTTGAAGTACAATTTGTATAACTGTAGTACTTTAATACTAATACATTAAATATCATGTTGAGAAGCCCTCTACATGGTCATGTTGAACTGTCATGATTTGGAAATAATTAATTTAATTGATTATTTCTTATAAGCATAATACCTTTAATGAGCAATCTGTCTTCTAGAGTCTTCTGAGTTTAGCAGAGTTTAGTTAGTTCCTGATGTACTGATGTATTGTACATGATCATAAGCAGTCTCGATAAGTGTATCAATATCAATGAAAATTAATTAAATTAAATTTTGTATGTCTTATAATAGTATCTGGCATCCCATTTTTATCCTAAACAAAGTTTAGTTCTGTGATCAGAAAACACTTTCATGTAACCTCTGCAATTAACTAACACAATATGTTGATAATTTAGTCTTAATTTCTGTTTATTTGGTGTGACTACAAGGCTAGCCAAGGGAGTAACCATCTTGGATAAACGTGGGGACACTGCAAAAGTGGAATAACAGGAGGTTTTCCTGTTGTTCCTATTCTGCCGACATGGTGTGAATGCAGTAAAAGCTTCATGGTGGCAGGTGTAGTTCAGGGAACCTGGGAGTTTTGATAATTCCCACCAAATACACAGAGCTGGGTCTGCCTGAGGCTTTTAAAGAGCTTGCAATGTCAGTATTGAGGTGACAGAGGAGTGAGTCACATTTATCAGGAACACTTATGAGCTGCTGCTGAAGGAAAGTATTCCTAATTGCACACTTATAATGTTAGAAAAAATGAAAGCTGAATATGCTGTGTGACTTTATCAGCGTGTATTTTCTATTGTATGTACTGTCTATGTGCATATGATGGTATTGCATTGACATTTACTTTGATAATTGTGACACACAGCCTATTTCTGTGAAATTGATTTATGTATTATTTGTAACAGAATCATATTTTCATTTACCTATGCCTAATATAAAAACCTGTGGAATAATAATTGCCACAGAAAAGCCAGAGAAGCAATGAACTATTTATACCAGCTCACAAGTTTTGAGTAGAGACATGAATTGTCTTTTTATAGATAGACAAACATGGACAGATTCTTTTCTCAAACCACATAAATGCATTGTAATATCACTCATTTATCTCTTAATTTGTGAGCAAATCTTCTCTAAATTACATATTCATAGATTCATAGGGCAGAAAAGGCACCTCTGAGAGAATTTTGTATTGATTTTTTAATACATTCATTTTGTTTCAAATGAGTGGAACGTGAATTCTCTGTTGAAGGACAGGAGGTTATGAATTCTAATTCTGCTCTCTTCACATTTGCATGAAGCCTTTCTGTTGGGCCTGGAAGCACTATTCTCTCGTAACAACCACACTGTGTAATAGCCATTAAAACATGAAATTCTGACTGGAGTAAATTATCTGTATTGAAGGCTACTCAGACAAGAAATTCACATGTGACATTTCGAATTGCAGCGGGGGACCAAATTCAATTCCTAACTAAAGTGGTAGCATCAGGTAATAAAACTATATGTAGTAAACCTTAAAAGAGTAAGGCTGGAAATATAGAAAAAAGTTCTTGGATAACAATGGAGCTCTATGGCAGAGAGGGAAAAGCTGTGTCATGTTTACACCTTTAGAGAGACTAAATTTTTTTTAGGACTTTTTCCCCGTGTTTACCTGCCAAGCATCTGTTTTTCAACAATCCTTAAAATATTCCACATCTTTCACACATTTGTACTTTTCAACTTTTTTCAAGTCAGCAATTCAGTTTAGCATAAGCCCTTCAACAGACAACATTCACACCACAATTTCTTCACAAATTGCTTTCCTTGTTACTAACTCACCTGTCGTTACAGTTACATTTCACCCGTCTGCTCCCTCACCTGAGCTGCCCATCTCCACATCTGGATCTCATTACCCTCATCAGTCACTCACTCATATATATCATTCAGTCCAGATCCACCTAGTATCTGCCAAGTTGTCTAGGGTGTCATGCCTAGCACTCCAGTGATTCTCTGCCTGTCTGATTCTGCCTGCCTGATATCTTGCTTGATTACCAGTTTGAATATTCTTGCCTACTCCCCTTGGTTTGTCAGCCTGATCTGCTCGCCTTCCAGATTTGGACTTTAACCTTACATACCGTCTGATACTGAATTCGTGCTTTGGGGTTCTGACATTGCTGGGTCGTTACAAGATGAGGCTACACTTGACAAAACTCTTGACAAACAAGTACTGTCTTTTACTGTTTCTTTTGAATTGTAATGTCAAATCTATTTGCATGTACCTCGCTTGTACAACAAACTGAGCAACGTTCACATGTTGACAACAAAGCCGAGATATGGAAGGGTGCAGCTACTTCATCAGCCGTACTTACACTTTGATGACTCACTAATTGAACACAACATTCAAACAACAGTGCAACTGTCACCTACTCCAGTAAATCACATACATCTGTTGTCATTCAGGTAACTAGAGGAAATTGTGATTTAGACTTTGCTGCTGGAGCAATAAGAGCAGCCAGACTCTCAGAGTTTCATTTTGGGAACTGAAGCCTCACTTGTGGTGGTTCAATGTTTTCCCATCTGTGGAATGAGGTGCAACATCAGCACATAAGCTACCTTACTGCACACTCACAGATGATTTAACAGCCAGCTCTTAAGTGCAGCCATGGATTAATAGAGCTTGACACAAAGCCTTTTCACTGGCTTTATCCGTTTCTCCAAAGCTTGGGGGAATTGAGCGCTGGTGCTTTCCCCAGCGTGACACCAGTATCATTTGTGCTGTTTCACAGTACTTTTTTTTTTTTTTTACTTGGGGTTTATGAGGGTTGGCAAGGATCACCACGGACTATCCTCAGAGATTCAGATCAAACAAGCATTGGCTCTTCTGGCCAAAGATTAGCCAAAATCAAGACCCAGTTCTAGGCAAGACCCCTGTGGATCATCTAAATTGGTAGAAGACTGTCAGATACAAGTGTTAGTGGCGATGCTGCATTGGATTATGGGAGGTTATCAGGCTGACCTTCTAATCCACTTGTTTACACATACTCTGCCTGTTTTTGTTATAGTGGCCCCAAATTGAAAATTTAACTTTGAATTTGACATATTTCAGAGTTCAAAAGTATAAACAACAAATTGAGAGCACATTTGGGGTTTTGGGGGGCTATTGCGGTCTTTAACAAAATCTCGGGGTGTATCTTAAATCTATGTGCACCTGATACCATGCATTTTCCATCAGGCCCTCAGCAGTGGTGGAAAAAGTCCTGCAATCGAAATTCTACTTCGGGCAAAAGTTATTAAAAACTTTAGGACTTTAGGGGCTCTCCTGTTAAATTACAACTTAATCACTGTTATGAGCAAATGATAACCTCACATAAATCCCAGCAGCTTCAACAACTCCAACCTGGTCACTTCCAATCAGCAACATAACTTAAAACATGATCACGTTTTATATGTCAATTCAAAGTGATTATAGCAGTTGAATAAAATAAAGTAGCATATATTGGATTAAACCTGACCCAGAATAGTCGAAGATTCGATGCTTTGATGGGCGGAGCCTGATTCGACTGTCAATCTCACAGTCGAAGCTTCGCAGTGAAACAAGGATCATGCCATTTTGGAGATATGGGGGTGCTGAACGTCTCATTTTACACAGAACTACCGGTTTTCTCCCAATAAGTTAATATACAGCCTATTACAGAATACATTTCAATGTTTAATACTGTAAATAAACATGTAAAAAGAAAAAGCTTTCAATAAATGTTTTTAATGTGTATGAATAAATCCACAATTGTAACTCTAACCCTGGGGCGTCAGTGCGCATGTGTGCACTGACGCCAAGTGTAGCGTATATGTGTGTAGTGGCAGAAGAGGACCTTTGCTGAAGAGACGGACTACTTTGGACAACCAGTGTTGTCCAAAGTAGTACGCACCTCGCGGGACTTTCGGATAATTTATCACCGTTTATCGTTTTTGAATAGCCGGCTACTTGAAACAGAGCCCCGAGGAACCACGACGTGCGTGGAGCTGTCTGCACGGCATGCACGCAAAACTCTGCACAAGACCGCTGAATGGCAGGTGAGAGAGAGCGAGAGATAGAGAAAAAATGGTCAACGAAAAGCCTCAGTTTTCTCTTGCAATTGCCGCGCACAAAAACACTATCAGTCGACTACAGGCAGGCCTTGACGATTCTGATTTGACTATGTAAATCCATAGACGGGGACAGCCCTACATTGGATATATTCAAGTAGAGTACAAGTACACCAAAATTGCATTCAGTACAGTACTTCAGTAGGTGTACTTAGTTACTTTCCACCTCTGGCCTTTCCCTGACCTAAGGAAGACATGCGAAAATTAATTATATTTAATTTTCTTGTCAAAAGTAAAACATGACACTACTAAATTTGTGAGTGCTTTTGTGAATAACTGTCAACTTAAAAACACACCCATGTTAAAACTCCCACAGGGATCTTTCTTGAGAATGAGGCAGTGTAATAATGAATGTAAGTTTACTGGGGTTTTCTTTTCTAAACACTGCTGCTCTCAACCTGCCGGTAACCTTCCAAAGTACAAAGTAAGTCAAAAACCCAGATCCATATTGAAGTTTTCACAAGAAAAGCCAGCCAGCAATAGATCTGCACTGCTCAGAATGTGAATTACACCACAGCAGAGGAACTAGTGGAAAATACTGCAGAGATTAAGTGGATATTCTTCTCAGATGAAACGGAGGATTGTGCTTCTGCTAATTGTCTCCCACAGGGAAAGAGTCAGCTTATTTCACGTCTTAAATTGTAGAATTCTTGTGACTGTCTATGTGTGTTGTGGGAGTGAATGATTTCCCAGTGATATCTTGCTAAATAAATAGCTGGCTTTAGTAACCTGTAGTGTCACTCATACCTCTCACAGTAAGTCTAAACAGATTACATGTGATGGTGGTTGTCATTGTATTTTGAATGTGACACACACTTAACTAATAAATCCATGTTGGATTATTTGTTTACAAACATTTCTTTTAAACCCTGACATCATATCCTGTTTAACCTCTCTGCCATCTGGTGACCCCGCAGTATAATCTTTATTGTGTGTGACAGTTGGTCAGAAAATAGCTGGCTTAATTATTTAGATTGATCTGTGGGTGAAAATATAACACTACAGTTTTTGGTGGTTTTACAGGGTAGTGTGTTGAAACTGACAAAAAAACCCACTTTTTTAATAACCCACATTCGGAGTCAAGTTTAGATCAAAGGAAGAAATGGCTCACTGTAAAATAAAAGCTGCCCTTTTTCTTCGCCTGCCTTTTCCGGTGATGTTTCTGTGTTTTGTCGAAAACTCTCTGTGGCCCGTTAAGTCTTTTACTCACCAGAAAATTACTGACAGTGGAAGATTTTTGACCTCAGCAGCACTCACTGCCAAACCCACGTTGTGGAAGACTAGTGTGGATCATAAATGCCTGCAGCTAAAGGAGGAAGCCTCAGGGATCATCGACAAGCTGTCACCAAAATACGGTGGAACAAGAAGGATTTTACACCAATTACTTAGAGTACCTGCTGGAACAGTGAAGCAGATACATGGGTTGGATCTTTGGGTATCACTTATGAAATCCACAGACAGTTGTTCTAATTTTAGGACAAAGAAAGAGGAAAATGTTTGCTCCTTCCGCAACGCAAAGCACTTGCTTTTGTGAACCACAGTATCGCGATATCAGTGGTGTGATATTTTATGTCAAGCACTAGTTTGACTCACTTTTTCAAAGCTCAATGTCCAGATCAGTTTTCTTTCAGATCATTATGTAAATTGTCTTTAGTAATGGACCATAGATAGCAACATTCACAACTACAATAAGCAGGGCAATGATGGTTTATTCCACAAAGCATAGTTTATTTGGTCAATATTAATTTTTGTGTCTTAACAATGTGATGATTACATGGAGGCTGTGGACCGGAGTGCCGGAGTTCTCACAGGATTGCCAATTTAGAGCGCCTGCTGCCAGGGTTGGGGAGTAACGGATTACATGTAACGGCGTTAGAATGGGGATTACACATAGGGATTACTTTAAGCACAAAGTTTCCATTAAACGGAAAGCGGATTGCTATTTGCTATTTATATTTGCTGTTTCCTCTTAAAACACAAAGCTAGTGAGGGATTTGTCGCAGATATTGATTGCCACTATAGCCAGTAGTTGAATGTGGTTATGCCCCATCCCATTCATGCAGACTCTGTGTGGACCATGCGGGCTGATTCCAGCTCCCAGTGAATGAACCCGCAATCATTCCCGCCGTGTCCCACACACACACACACACACACACACACACACACACACACACACACACACACACACACACACACACACACAAGAGAGATGAGAGACGAGATGTGTGTGTGTGTGTGTGTGTGTGTGTGTGTGTGTGTGTGTGTGCGCGCGAGGGAGACAAGAAAGCAAGAGAACATCAATCTTGCCCAACATGATTTGCTGACTGGATGAAAGCACTCCATCTGTCTTATGCTGTTTATTGAGGGAAAATTGGTTGAATTTAGCAAAGTTGGTCCACAAACAGAGAGAAAAATAGATTAGGTGATGTCCTTGTCCACACCTGTGGTGGAGAGAGATATTACAGCAATTGTAGGAAATTAAAAAAAAAGAAAACCTTAAATATTACACTTTATTTTCACCTACAGTGCAGTCTGTGAGTGTTTGGACAGTGGTACATGTTTTTATTGTTTTGGTTCTTCTACTACAGCTCAATGGATTTGAAAAAATAACAATGAGGTTAAAGTGCTGACTTTCAGCTTTAAGGGTGTCTGGGGGGTTTTAACAAAGCATTTTCATGCATAGTCACAGCAGTGCAACAAGGTTTTGATTTTTACAAAGTTCACCAAATATGGATGTAATGGATGTCTCATATTAAAGCAAAAAGTTGGCACTTTAAACCTCATAGCCCTTTATGCATTTCAGATCCCATGTGCTGAGGTACAGAACACCACAAAAATGTCAGTCCAAATACTTAAACAATGAACTATATAACAGATCACAACAAATATATTTAACTTGTGTATCTGAAATGCATGACAACCAACTCTATACTAACTCAAGATGGGAAGTTTAAAGAGAAATACTCACTATATTATGGCCTTATCTGTGTAAGTTTATAAGTCAGGATGTAAGTAAGGTGATAATGTCCAATTCAGTCTCATTGAACTTATTTGAGTATGCTTTATCAGCAGTCTTAGACAAATTACCAAGACAAAGGTTGTGTCCTGCCAAGGCCCTAATCTGTGCCCACTCTTTGCCCTCAGCGTGTGTATCAGTTCGTCACTGCTTTATGGCTTGCTCAGAAGTATTTTTGCCCTTGGAGCATTAAGGGAGCGTTCACAGATTTATTCAAAGAGAAAACAGGGCAGATGAAAATGCATATAGCTTCGGTGGTTCAGTGCACCAAGAGGGCTTCAGTAGGGCTGCAACTAATGATTATTTTCACAATAGATTCACCAGTAAGTAATGTTTTTATTAATTGTTTTTATTAATACTATACTCTCTTTCCAGATGTTCGCAACATAGTGTCATAAAATTGACATAAATAAAATTTCTTTTTTTGTTTCAACAGATGGTCAAAAACCTAATGATTTTTAAAGGAATCGTTCGACAAGACCAATCTTGTGTCTGTACAAATGAGACATCACATGTTAACAAGTCAGGTTTAGAGGAACGGAGTTGTTACCTTTGGACAGAGCCAGGCTATCCGTTTCCCCCCAATCTTCTCAGAATAAATGCATTTTCCCAAAATGGTGAACTATTCCTTATGTACAAAATTATTATAGTATTATAAAAAGAAAAGAAGTTGCAAATCTTCACAGCTGAGCAGCTGGATGTTTAGCATCTTTGCTTGATGAGTGACTTTAACAATCAATCAACTGTCAACATTTGGGTAAATTATTTTTAATTGCTTAATTAAAAAAGTGAATCTTCATTTTAAATCCTGGCCAAGAACAAAAAAAGTAACTTTTGTCAGTACTGATGATGATGATGATGATGATGATGATAATATACTCTGGCAAAGCTTAAAAGCTATCCCATACTCATCTGCTGTCTGTCTGCAAACCTGTGAATTATTTGGCGTGCTCAGCCTGCCTAAGATTAACAGCATAATTACAGGTTAATAATGCTGCATTTTGCATTGCAGCAGCTGTTTTGAAAAAGGAGAAAAAGGAGGACAGCATTCTATGAGGAGTTAGTCCAAATGATCACAGACACAACAAATGTTTGGCAGTAGGATTTCTCTTTCTGCTGCACTCTGTTGGGATTTTGCCCTGGCAACGTTTCTCTGCTCAGTTTCTTTGTGCAGTTTCCACTGCTTAAGCATGTTTACACTGCAGCAGACATGGCGATGACTGGCTGTGTTTATGATGTGCACAGACTTGGATTATAATTCCTCCTGGCGTAATTTAACACACCGCTTCAGACAGCAGGACCAGAACGACTAGCCACTTTGTCAGTCAGACTGAGAAGGAAGTTGTATTTTTTCCAGGCTTTATAGTTTTGCCGAATATGTGACAGCAATCATCTTTGGTTGTTAGTTGAGGAAGGAATATCATAAAGCTCACACCAGATGGCAGCCAGCCAGAGTCCCAGCAGAGTGAAATATAGAGGTGTGACACTGCTTTATGCTTGTCTTGGGGAAAGCAAAAAACCCCACAAAGTTTATAAATGAAATGAGGCAGCTTCACAGTTGTCTCCTCTTTTGCAGTGAACTGAACCAGATTAAACTCAACACCCAACTTCAATTAATGTCAGGAATATAAATTTCACTCTGTGCTGCCGTGCTGCTGTTTGTTGTCACAAATTGACATCTCAGCACTTAAAGGTACAGTGTTGATGTTTTGACCAGTAGTGCTAGAGAGCAATGTTCTTATCTGTGGGTGTCCATACTGCATCCGTTCTACCAGCATGAGAATGTACAAACACTTCACAAATACAGTCTGCAGATCTAATATCTGTGTGGATAACTTCAGAATGAATAAATATAAATTTAATTAATTATATGAATCTGTATTATATTTTAATGACTTGACTTGCAAATTCACTGGGTAATAGCGTATATTTGAGCATACAATTTAGCTTGTCTCCATTCATCATTATTTTTTTGCACATCATCTCCATCTTAAAGTATTAGTATAAAGTATTGTAACTGCTTTGGCAACATTGTTTAAATGAAACATTCATGCCAATAAAGCACACTGAACTCAGTTGTATAAAGGTCAGTTTTTTGAAGCCATACAGGGAACGATAAACTTTGGTAAAGCCTATCAATGCTATCTGTGTGGCTGTGGCTCAAGAAGTAGAGTGGGTTGAGGGTGTATGTGTATGCCCAGTGTACGTGAATGATCACGTGATATTCGTGATTGGTCATGTAATGTGTGTTTTCAGTACAGACGGAGATGTATTCTGATATGCAGATAAAACGCTGTGTGAATGTAGCCTAAGGCCAAAGGTACTTTCATTTAGGATCATCAGATGTAGCCAGAGTTGTGCCCTGCTGCTGCCCATTCAAAATACAGCAGAACACCAACAGCAGATGCAGCAGTAGCAGCTCACTGTCTGGAAGCACCTTAAGGCTAAACCTTTACCGCTTACACACTTAAACATAGCAGAATACACATTTGCAGGCACAATCCCTGGTTTGGGTGGTTGAATTTTTATGTACTAAATAATGTGTTCATTAAAAGAATGAAGATGTAACTTCGGTGTCCTCTGATCTCCTTCCCATAACATTCTTAACCAAACAGCAGCCTCTTCCAGTACACTCCAAACCCATGATGCCGTACCTCAGGGTTAAATATGAATTTGGCATCAGAAGAGGAGTTACTCTGGACTAACATGGCTTCAGCTGTGCCTCTCTGCCTGAAGGGAGAACACCCTCGACTAACATCAGTCATTACTGGACACAGCGGAGCACATACCAGCTGGAGGCTCTAAAGAGGAGCAGAGGCCAGAGCAAAGCCAAAATAACTTCAGGGTAAAGACATTATTCTTAGTCTTATTTTTTCCATCGCTTTCATTTGATTTAAAATGTTCACCTTTTTTGTAGTATTTTTTTTAAATATATATGTTAAAACAATCAAGGTCTAACTCTGGTGGGAACCAATTATCCATATATAAACATAGAAATATGAGCTCCAAGACGCTTACTCAATGTCATCACTTCAACTAGTGCTAAGGATGATTGACAACCTGAGGCTAAATGTCTCAAATGTTTGCCTCGTTTGTCTGATACTTATCTGATGCTGAGGTTTGAACATGTAGTTTAAAAAGCAAATCACTGGTTAATTGGCAAACATGACTGGGATTTTGACAGATGAGCAACATCCTTCCAATTTTTCTAAATTCCAACTGAAAAAAATACTTCCTGTCAAAGACTGAACTGTTGCAGCAGTTTTTCTGGTTGAATTCAAAATAAAACTTGAAGGAGTTGTCAGAGGTGACAGCAAGAATCAGTTTTTCAGTGTTTCTAATCTTGGTGGAGTTTAAGTGGGCTATTTGTTGCTGAGATTTCTGTTATTTGATTGGTGTGGATATGTTTATGGATCATTGTGTGTGTGTGTGTGTGTTTACAGTAAGGGGGTGTTTTGTTCTGGTTCCAGCAGCAGCTAGGAGACTCCAGGCAGAGGCTGCTGCACACTGGGGAGAAGTCATTTGGTGGATTCACAGCCCTCCCAGGAATAACAAAACTCTTTTCTCTTCTCATTATTTTGACTATTTTATTTTTATTTGTAGATGAAAATAAAAGATATGCAGTGGATTTATTGACTCAGTATCTATCTTTAATAACCTGTCTGTCACATTCTGCCTGTGGGTTCAGTCCGGTCTGTTGTCCTGTGTCCAGTCTGTTAATGTCATTGTGAGCTCTGCCTGATTTGTCATCCGTTTGGTGTTTATCTCCCTGTGTTTACCTGTTCAGTTATCTTAGTCTGTGGTTGAGTTTGTCAGTGTTGTCCTATTACCTTGTTGTCCTTAGACTCTCTGTGTCATTAGTTCGGTCCCTGTTTGTGTTGTTGCTAACGCCTTGCGTTTAACTCCCTGTTTCTGTCCTGTTTAGTTTAAACCTTAGCAGTTGGTCCATGTTTTCTGTTTGTGGTTTTGGTTCCTGGTCTTGTGTTCTCTGTTTAGTCTTGTGTATTCCCTTGTTCATTTACTGGTTCTGTTTAGCTCACTTCGTACCTGTCTCTCATGTATTCTGTGTAGCCTTGTTGTTTATGTTATTCATCCTCATCTTTAAGTTTACTTAGTAACCGTCTTGTTTCTTAGGTTTAGCTCTGCACCTCAGCCCTGTGTCCTAGTTGTGTCTCAGTTCATATCTTAGTGTTTACGTTTGGTCTGTGTACTTGTGTGTTCTGGGTTAACTGTCTCTCTGCTGTCCTGCCTTTCTGTTACCCACTGTTGGCTCTGCCTGCCTGCCTCTCTCTCTGTTTTCCTGCTGTCTCTCTGCCTGCTTTGTTAACCTGATTCCAGTCACCTGTGTTGCTCCCTACCAGCTCGTTAACCCATGTGTGCTTATATACCTGTTTGTTTCCTCAGTCTGTGTCCGGTCATTGTAGTGTAGTGTTCATGCAGTCTGTTGTGTAGTGATGAGTGTTCTGCTGTATTTTGGAGCTTGCTGTTGTGATTTTTTGTATTAAACCCTGTGCACCTTCAGTCTACTCTCCAGTGTCTTGCGTTTGGGCTCACACCTCCTCTGCACTCACCCACGGAATCGTGACACTGTCAACTCTGTCCTTCTATCACGCAGAAAAAAACAGTATTTGACCCATGATTTAGACATTTTGTGCTGCACTGACAGGAACACAACTAAGGCTTTCAATTCAGCTATACTGGGCACTTATCTGAACGACAAAGATAACACAAAGTGTGTCAATAGGTGTACTGATTCCTCTGTCTTAATTACAGAGCTCCATTAGGAGCCAGAAAGATCTTCGACAAGAATTTTCAAAGGGGAGAATGCAAATTGATGTAGAGACTGAGGGAGAGGAAATGGTATTATTATAGTGGCAAGGAATGAATGCTGAGATTATTAGAGCTTTACTCGTCCAGGCCTCAAACTGTGTTTGTGAGAAAAGCTTCTCTGACTACAAGACTCACAGTGTAGCTCCATGTCCTTGCATTCATTTCCATAGCTATCTAAAATACTTCACAGAGAGGGGGGCGAGCTCTCCTCTTAGCCAAACACAGGAGCTTCATGCTCCTGCATAATTCACTGTCATGTGCAGTAATCCACAGAGAAGCTGGAGTGAAACCGCAGAGCTTTTAATGGTTAGAGGGGCTGGTAGCTAAAGGGTCACTGTGTCACTAATGACTGAAGGAAGGAAGGAGAGTGGACAGGGACCAGAAACCAACATTTCTTGTGTTGGTAAAAATAAATAAATTACAAATTAATTCATAACCTGAATAAATGAAATGCTGCTGTTAGAGAAGAGTGTATAGCACAGTGCATCCACAATAACATGCAATATAATAGAAATCACAATACTGACAAATCACTTGGTGCGATAAACTACACTTGATGCTGGGGAGATTTTAAGGCACAAGGGAAAAGTTTGCCCTCAGGGCTTTCTGTCAGAAAGCCTTTCTGCCAGAAAACCTTACTACTTGGTTAGTTTTAGGAAAAAGAAAGGCAGAAAGTCTTTTTTGCCAGAAAGCCCTGAAGGCAAACTTCTCCCACTTGCGGTTTTAATGTAATAGAGAAAGTAGTTTGAATACTGTATTTTTTTCACAACTGAATTTTGTACAACTTGATTATTGGATAGACTACATTAAAAATGAACTAAACATATCACAGCACAGCTGGATGGACAAATAAAGTGTTTATCTACAAACTAGTGAATTTTGCCTCTATTTTTATTAGCTCTTCTTCTCTCTGCAAGCTAAGGTGCTAAGTTAAAGTTTACACCAGTGAAACTAGAGTGTCAGAGGAATTTTAATTTCAATATAATTTTCATCTTACAAAATGTCACACCGCCTTAAAAGCAAAAACTGTTATGAATAACAGGGATATCACAAGCTGGAAGAGTGAAAAATGTAACGCATGAGCCCCCATTTATATATTTGTGCTTTCTTAAAAGACAGAAACAGCTGCAGTATCTCTGGCTGTCTGGCATCTGACATGTAAATCCTGATTTTCTGGGATGCAAATGATCAGAGAATTTTTAATGGACTACGGACAATAAATCACAATGCAGGTTCTTTTCAAACAAACCATTTACGGCTTTTTAGCTGTCACATACTGTAAGTCCTTTTGAAAATCTGTGAGTGCAAATTTGAATTTTGAATTAGAATTTCTCATACACACATTTGTACATCTGTGCTTAGAAGGACCCTCATTCCCATAATGCATTTTGTAGCAACTAACCTGCAAATTATAAGTATGACTTGCAAACCAAAAATAAGAAATGCAAAACGAAAGACATCTAATAGAGTCACACTGATTGCATTTCACATTGTAGCTCTTTGTCATATTTCAGAATGATAGTAATTTTTGTTGCAGGTTTTGTTGGATGGTTTAATGGATGCTATATTTCTTTGCATTTTTATTAACTTCGCCACATTAACTGACAAAATGAGTCCAATAGGATCACTCGTAGTGATGCACAAAGAACTATCACCCCGCTCTACAGTGCTTATTCGCATCATTTAGCTCACTGTTTTGGTTTTCCAATTCACTTGTTTTTGTTCACTCTCAAAGCTCTCATCAGCCTCACTTTCAGCCAAACTGAAAACCCCACTATAGGCTATACAAATATGCAGCAGCAAACAGCAGAAGCAAAACAGAAAAAAATTGCTACTAGCTCATAAGCCTGGCTGAGAATTTTGCTGCGAAAGACCCAGGTAATTCCCTCAGGAGTTGGTGGAGACCAAAAGCAGAACTAAAAGGAAAGGCAATACTGGGCGTGCATTCACCAGGTGGCCATTAACACGACTCTAAATGTTGTTCTGTATCTCCTGGATGTACAGTATAACAGGCAAGTATGATTATATACTGCATTTAAGTGTTATGTTTACAGCTTGTTTCTGATTCTGCCAAGTGTTCAAAAATCTGTTATTGTAGGTTATACCTACATGTAACATTAAAGCGAGCCTATGTAACAATTGTCGAACAGCGGCCACTGTGGTCATAGTGGCAATTTGATCAGTCAATTACTCAGCATATCTATCTAAAGCTTACTAACAAGCAAGCATTAGCCACCATATACTCCTGGTCATACCAGACCAAATAAGGCTGTAGCTGAGTGTTTCAACTGAGAAAGCATGCATTTTATTGATTATTTATTCAATCTTTTATTTGTAATAGAATGAATATGCTATCCATTCTTTGAAAAGTTACATTATCACTTTAAACTTAACTGTAAACTTTTAAGGGAAAAGTCAAGTCACTGGAATTTTGTGAACTTGTGAAATTTCTCTTTTTTAAAGATTTTTTTTAACATTTATGTATGACACTACTGCCTTAATGTATGAATGGTGCTGTACAAATGAACTTAAACCTTTGAAGAAGATCGGACCAGTCAAAATACCGCCCCTTTTCAAATATGTCGTCATTCTCAAGGCCTAAAGCTCATACAGTCCTCAACAAGATAGAAATACAAGCGTGCACGTACACACACTCACACACGTACAGATTAAGGAAGTAAAATATCGAGACTCACTCCACTGTCTGAGAGAGAGAATCATTTCTTTCTTTTGGTTTGAACTCTGTGTAAACTCTGTGACTCACACTCCCTCGCCTTCACTCCAGTTTTTCCACACTCTGTCTCTCACTTACACACGCATGCTCACCACATGTGTACTCTTGTCCATACGTGTGTGTATGTAGAAAGACAGTATAGATACCAGTTTTCACAAAATTATACAAATAGGAGATTCCTCGTGTATGGTTGTGTGGGTGATGAGAGTTCAGCTCAAACCAACTGCTCTCTCCTCCTTTTCCCATAGTGCGTGTCCCTCTCTTTTCTTCTAGTATGTGTTAGTCTGTCATTTCCCCTGCCTGGTTCCTGCAGGAGTCAGGCTGTCTGCTCCGTAAATAGGCTTGACCTCAGTACAGATTCTGGGGCTGCTTCAGTCTTTAACTCTGCACATGCTTCTCAGTTTACATTAGTGTGTGGTTTTGTGGGGGTGGGTGATTTTCATACAGGCACTCTGCCTGTAGCCACATGTGCTGTAGCTATGGATTGCAGAGATCTTCATACTCCCTGAATGTACAATGATTCATTTCAAATTTATTCTCTATATGCTATCGTCCACTTGCTCTACATGCTCATGCTGCATTGAATCACAAGTTCAGAGACAATAAAGGTTCATGCTCAACAACAAATCCACTTCATAACATAGCTCTCATACACAGGGGAAAATTAAATCATACATAATGGATACAAATGAATAACAAAAACACATAGATAATAATAAAAATGGTAATAGCATGAAAACAAATCCAACCGCTGCCAGGGACTAGTCCTTGACTGCAAGTGCTGATTTTTCATTACAACCAGTAATGCCCCATGGTATTCAACATAGGGCGAGCTCAGTATGTAAAGACGCACAAAATCTATTAGAAATTAAAGTGGCTTTTGTGTTAAGGGCTGACACTTTTTTGAACAACTGCAATCTTACCTCTGCACAGTACATGTGTATTCCATGACACTGTCAATCTGAATCCATTGCTGATCAATTATTTTGCAATGCACAAACAGACTAAGAGTCTACATCCATGCTAAAGACTCTGTGAGGTTGTAGTTCTGTACAGCAGTGTTTTGAGCTAGATGCTAACGTCAGCATGCTTCAATGACAATGCTAACATGCTGATATTAAGCAGTTATAATGTCCATCATGTTCACCATCTTGGTTTAGCATGTTAGCATAGTACAGCTGAGGCTGATGGGAATGTCATTCATTTTGCAGGTGACAAAAGTTAAAATTTTCCCTGGCCGACCAACATTGCTATCCCTAGAGCCATGCCACATGCCGTGGAATGGTATTGTTTTAAGTTAAGTTTTTATAAATTCATACTTTTGCATGTCTGAATTTATTATTCTAATTGGTTGTTTGTTAGACAAGGTACTGGACATCCAGCCATGGACGAGCCGGATGTGAGGAGGAGGCAGAATGACTTGCTTGAACACCAGCTATAAGGTAAGACAAGGGAAGTGACCAAGCTAATCAAATCTGTGTGTCTCAGTTTGTGTGTAATCAAACTTTCACTGCTGGAGAAATAAAACACTCAGGTAACAAATAGCCTGACCTTTATTCCAACTCAATAATAAAGTATTATTATATATTTTGGGCCAAACACAAGTTGCTGTCAGCTGGATTTATACAATCATGCCCTGTGAAATTTTTCACAAGTGTTTTAAAAAATACCTTAGTCCTAAAATCAATACAATGTATCAAGTGGAACATTCTCCAATTTAAGGTGTTCCAATGATAACACAACCACTCTGAAGGACTCACTTCTTAAATATGAGACTGATTTTTAAACACTTATATTTATGATGCAGGGTATTTGAAGAACTCAACTCAGGTTGAGTGCAGCACTCACATACATGACATACTGCAGCATATAGGCATACATTGCCCGGCAATTTAAACTGACAATGGACTGTTCACTGCCACTGCCATTGCTGTTGCTCAATATTCTAGCTACAGACTTTAAAGAGGAAATACTCATGTTTACACCCCACTTCCTGCTACTATTGCTGGGAATCTGCAACTCAGAGTGTTGGCAAAGTAGAGTGTCTGCAGGCAATGTACCAGCTTCTTATTAGTGCAGTTTTTTTATTTTGAAAGGTAAAACATGAGCATGGCAATGGCAACTGTGTCAAATTAAATCATACTTTTGGCAATTTTTATTGTCAGTTAAATTGCTACACCACGTCTTAACATCAGACTGAATTTATTTTCACAGAATAGTGAATAAAAATTAGCAAAAGCCAAATAAACAATAATAAATTATATTAATAAATAATAAACCTTCCAATGCCTATTTCAATGTATCATTGTGGCACAAATAGGGTTGGGTATCGTTCGGTAATTTTACCATACCAGTACTAAGTTCATTCCATACCTTGCATAAAATGCCACCTGTTGAAGCCACAGTAGTTGATTGGTAGCCTATTATTATTATTATTATTATTATTATTCTTATTGTTGTTATGGACAAGCAAGTTATTTATTTAATTTCTTTCTTGTTTCAAATAACTGTTACATAATTGGAAATTGTATCAGATCACTCCTCATCCTAATTAGTTCATCCTCACGGGTAGTATTATACAGGGAAAGACTACAGCTTGGAAGATTTTTAAAATTTTAATGAGAGAGGAGGAATGAAATAGTTTAGTGACCAAATAAGTTGTGGGAAACATATTTAAGGTAATTTTTTGATACCTGTGTTGAAAGTAAACAACGGAAAATTATTTTGCTTGTTTCGATCAATAAACTGAATTGAAAGATCTCTGCGAGTGCTTTTTATTATATTGGTGAGTCGCAAACCTCCTCCAAAAAGACGATAAGTATAAAAGGAGTAAGGAGTCTGTTTAAACAAGTCACTAAACTACACTAAAGACTCACAAACAGACAGAGGAAAAGAGAGGCTGCAAGTCCAGCTGATCAAACCAACTGCACCGTAAGCAGCCGCAGCTGCAGCCGGAGGCTCCCTGAGTAAAATCAGCTGATCGCTGCTGCGCCACAAAAGCATTTCATTGATGTGATGGAACACAGCAATCGATCAGTGACAAGTGATGTGAATAGCAAATAAAAATGTAAAGAGAAGTGTTAAATGATACCAGAAGATGAAACCAAATAAAAAAAGCCAATCTTGTGGTAGTAAACTTGTAACAGTGACAAACATGGCTGATACCGCAGCCACAGGTGAGCGGCCAACAGAACAGGCTCAAGCAGTTAAAGTCAGAATCAGAATCAGATTTAACTGCCAAATATCTGTACACATACGAGGAATTTGACTCAGGATTGTACATTGCTCACGATGTGCTTACTCATACAATAATACAATAACACAATAATAAAATCAAACACAGGGTACAGTATAGAGAACTCAAATATATACACTATATACTGTTTTTGTTTTCGTTTAGACAGAATGAAAAATAGTGCAGTGAGTGCAAAGGATGCAGGAGTAAATAATTATTATCATTATTATGTACATGTGGGATGTGTGTAATCTGTTCCTGTCCTTTTAGGTGGCAGATCCAAACCAGACAGTGATGGAGGTGCAGAGGACAGACTGAATGATGACTGTGTAAAAGTGGATCAGCAGCTCCTTAGGCAGGTTGGGCTTCCTGAGCTGGCGCAGGAAGTACATCCTCTGCTGGGCCTTCTTGATGATGGTGTCAGTGTTGGGCTCCCACTTTAGGTCCTGAGATATAGCGGATCCCAGAAACCTGAAGGATTCCACAGCAGACACAGGGCTGTTGAGTATGGTGATGGGGAGCAGGGTGGGGGGGCTCCTCCTGAAGTCTGCGATCATCTCCACAGTTTTGACTGTGCTAAGCTCTAAGTTGTTCTGACCGCACCAGAGAGCCAGCTGATCAACCTCCGGTCTGTAAGCCGACTCATCACCGTCCCGGATGAGGCCGATGACTGTTGTGTCATCAGCGAACTTCAGGAGTTTGACAGATGGATCTCTTGAGGTGCAGTCCTTGGTGTAGAGGGAGAAGAGCAGTGGGGAGACCACACACCCCTGGGGTGCGCCAGTGCTAATAGTCCGGGTGCTGGATGTGATGTTGCCCAGCCTCACCTGCTGACTCCTGTCAGTCAAGAAGTTTGTGATCCACTGACAGGTGGAGGCTGGCACAGTGAGCTGGACTTGGCGTGTGCAGGCCTTTTTTGGTACAGTTTATGGTGCAAGCACATAAAGGGAAAAAAAGGTGTGCTCTTCTCTTTCTTTTGGCGTGTTGCTTGTGTGTTTGGCTGCAAGCAAACCCCTATAAATAGTCATTTTTTATAGTGATCTGGTTACAAAAAGTATCGACTGAAGTACTGGTTTGACGGGAGTCATTTTGATTCTTCTCGCTACTGGGCTGTTTCGGTCGATACCATAAAGGTATCGAGTAGCGAAACCCATCCCAAGGCACAAATACTTCTAGAATGCCATTATGGTCTTGTCCTCTGATATGAGCATTTCCCAACAGCATATTCTCTCAAGTGCGCATAGAGTGGAAGCATGATAGCTTATTTTCTTATATCACTTTAACTCAAACAAAGCTCGGAAAGAGCCTGCATATAAGGCTATGTTCAGACTGCAGGCCAAAGTGACCCAAATGCGAGACTCAGATCTGATCTTTTTATGACAGTGTGAACAGGCCAAGTCACATGGAATCTGATCTTTTCCAGTTCAGATTCGGACCACTTTCATATGTTGTCAAATCCGATACAGATGGGATCTTTTTAAATGCGACCTAAGTCTGGACACTCAGGTCGGAATTGATGCAACTTTGACGTCACTCTACAGCAGCTGTTGTCACAGTTCTGCTGTCAGATGGAGCTGCGATGAACGAAAAAGCTCCACAAAAAGCCATGATTAAACACGTTGCTCTCTTTCTTCTCCACCTTGCTATCATCTTCCCCCAAATTCCCTTTCTTACACCTGAAATCCACCAGACCGCAAGCTCTCTTCTGAGTAACGTACATGCTACTTGTCTGAGCGGACGCAGGAGAGAGAGAGAGAGAGAGAGAGAGGGAGTGTAATGTTAGTGAGTTGGGCGGTTGTATTGTACATTGCCAGAAACCGTAATGAAAAGGACATATTGTAATAATTCAGGAGAAATGTGACCCGTGAGAGGACAATTAAAAAACGGGAGTCTCCCTTGAAAATTGGGAGGGTTAGCAAGTAGGGCTGGGCGATATGGCCAAAAATGTCAGAAAACATTTCATTCCATTTGATATCAATAGTTATCACGACAAATGTCAAATCATTATTTCTTTTAAGTTTAAAGGCTGATTTTTGCTTCTAGGGGAAAAGTTGAAGAAATCAGATGGTTAATTGCGTGGTTAAAGTTGTCTTTATGGTCAGAACGTGACAAACACTTGTTGCCAAACAGAGGATCACTTCAAAAATTTCAGGTAGAACATTCAAACTGATTCTGATAAAATCTATTTTCAACAAATATGATTAGTAAATCTTTTTTCAGTTCCATTCCTCAACAAAATAAAAATTTTAGTAGAAAAATGAAGTGCAAATTTGTTTAGTTAGTTATTCAAATGAATTAAATCAAACATGTATTGAGGATATATTGACCATATGTTATATTGTTATTGAAGAAAATTATATTGCGATTACTATCATTATTGTTTTATTGCCCAACCTTATTGGCAAGTAGGAGTTAACATCTGTACAATAGTGTGCTGCGTGTGACGTTGTGTTAATTCTTCTGCGTATGCGGTGTAGTGGACAACAGTGTGGATTTGTGCATTTTATATTAAATAAATTTGGAGCTACTCCAAATTCCTCTTTTTCCTCTCCCAGAGAGGAGCAGGGGGGTTAATTATCAACCCTCCACAGACGGCTGAAGAGACCCCAACAAAAGAAAGGGGGTGGAGAGGTCACTTTCTCTAAGTGCTATTCCTGAGCAGCCTGATTAAGGACACTCCTTCATCTTATGTGTAACCAATGCTTGTTCACAATACTTTCAAACACAATTCCTTTAGAAATGATGATAAAGAAATGTCATACTATACTCTATTAATTGCCAGCTTGAATTTAAGGCTAAATAACTAAATTCCCCAGTTCCTAAGGAAAGATTGTTTTGGATTAATCTAAGCTTTCCTCATGTAACCTGAGCTTCCCCAAGTGGACGAAATAAGTATTACATACCATCGTCGGAAATGCCGTTAATGTATAAATGTCACTCATATATCATGACCAATAATTTGACAAGTGTTTCCCTGTTACCAAATGCTTAACTTAGAATGGTACAACTGTTTGACCGTTGAGGTTTGATTGTGGAAAATATTTGATTATAATAAGCGCAAATAGATTTTCTTTTCTTTTATAGACATTAAAGGTTTAGAAGGACTGCCCTCTGGGGGAACCACGCCCCAGACCACAAAAGAGCGACACACGACGTCCCCTCTCTCTTCTCTTCTCTTCCGCTCTGCTCCCTGGACGCTTTGGCACGCGTCCGGCGTGCCTCTCTCGGCAATGCCCTAAGAATTCGACTAGCGCAACAAAGTCTTTGTTTCGCTTGAAGCTACACACGCGAAGTGCCGCGACATCGTTTTTCCCTCGTTTAACAGCAACTTTACTTGTGTTTATTTTCTTTCTTTTCGTTTGTTAAAAGTTATCAGTCCGTTGAGTTACACTAGTTAATTCAAGAACGACCCAGTTCTTTTTAAGCTCTATACGTCGAGCTAAGCCCATGGAGGTTGGACTACGCCACGTGGCTCGCCAGCAACCACAAAGGACGACTTAAACCTGACCCGAGACAGGGTCGGGAAGGCCCCCACTGCAAGATTCTTCCATAAGCCTTCCAGAGACGGACCCCGGAGAAATTCCCTGGCAGAGAAAGCGACTGGCTGACAGCTTTAATTCAATTCAATTCAATTCAATTTTATTTATATAGCGCCAAATCACAACAACAGTTATCTCACAGCGCTTTTCATAAAAGAGCAGGTCTAGACCGTACTCTATGATGCTATTTACAGAAGCCCAACAGTTCCCACCAAGAGCAAGCACTAGGCGACAGAGGCAAGGAAAAACTTCCTTTTAAGAGGCAGAAACCTCGAGCAGAACCATGGCTCAGGGTGGGCGGCCATCTGCCTCGACCGGTTGGGGTGAGAGAGAGAGAGAGAGAGAGAAAGAGAGAGGGATGTAAGGAGAGAGAGAGGGGAGGGAGGCAGCCTACACAATATACACACAGAGGTACAGACAGCGAAGGTAATGTTGCTATAAACTAAATGAAAAATGGTACAGATATTTATAATAGTGTTA